>NC_088415.1:14441002-14536002 GCF_034236695.1 Oncorhynchus nerka
TTGGCAGAACATAACAGTATGCCAGTTAGCATAACAGAACATATCAGTATGCCAGTTAGCAGAACATAACACTATGCCAGTTAGCAGAACATAACAGTATGCCAGTTAGCAGAACATAACAGTATGCCAGTTAGCAGAACATAACAGTGTGCCAGTTAGCAGAACATAACAGTATGCCAGTTAGCAGAACATAACAGTATGCCAGTTAGCAGAACATAACAGTATGCCAGTTAGCAGAACATAACAGTATGCCAGTTAGCAGAACATAACAGTATTCCAGTTAGCAGAACATAACAGTATGCCAGTTAGCAGAACATAACAGTATGCCAGTTAGCAGAACATAACAGTGTGCCAGTAAGCAGAACATAACAGTGTGCCAGTTAGCAGAACATAACACTATGCCAGTTAGCAGAACATAACAGTGTGCCAGTTAGCAGAACATAACAGTATGGCAGTTAGCAGACCATAACAGTATGCCAGTTAGCACAGCAGAACATAACAGTATGCCAGTTAGCAGAACATAACACTATGCCAGTTAGCAGAACATAACAGTATGCCAATTAGCAGAACATAACAGTATGCCAGTTAGCATAGCAGAACATAACAGTATGCCAGTTAGCAGAACATAACACTATGCCAGTTAGCAGAACATAACACTATGCCAGTTAGCAGAACATAACACTATGCCAGTTAGCAGAACATAACACTATGCCAGTTAGCAGAACATAACAGTATGCCAGTTAGCAGAATATAACAGTATGCCAGTTAGCAGAACATAACAGTATGCCAGTTAGCAGAACATAACAGTATGCCAGTTAGCATAGCAGAACATAACAGTATGCCAGTTAGCAGAACATAACAGTGTGCCAGTTAGCAGAACATAACAGTATGCCAGTTAGCAGAACATAACAGTATGCCAGTTAGCAGAACATAACAGTATGCCAGTTAGCAGAACATAACAGTATGCCAGTTAGCAGAACATAACAGTATGCCAGTTAGCAGAACATAACAGTATGCCAGTTAGCAGAACATAACAGTATGCCAGTTAGCAGAACATAACAGTATGCCAGTTAGCAGAACATAACAGTATGCCAGTTAGCAGAACATAACAGTATGCCAGTTAGCAGAACATAACAGTATGCCAGTTAGCAGAACATAACAGTATGCCAGTTAGCAGAACATAACAGTATGCCAGTTAGCAGAACATAACAGTATGCCAGTTAGCAGAACATAACAGTATGCCAGTTAGCAGAACATAACAGTATGCCAGTTAGCAGAACATAACAGTATGCCAGTTAGCATAGCAGAACATAACAGTATGCCAGTTAGCAGAACATAACAGTATGCCAGTTAGCAGAACATAACAGTATGCCAGTTAGCAGAACATAACAGTATGCCAGTTAGCAGAACATAACAGTATGCCAGTTAGCAGAACATAACAGTATGCCAGTTTAGCAGAACATAACAGTATGCCAGTTAGCAGAACATAACAGTATGCCAGTTAGCAGAACATAACACTATGCCAGTTAGCAGAACATAACAGTATGCCAGTTAGCAGAACATAACAGTATGCCAGTTAGCAGAACATAACAGTATGCCAGTTAGCAGAACATAACAGTATGCCAGTTAGCAGAACATAACAGTATGCCAGTTAGCAGAACATAACAGTATGCCAGTTAGCATAGCAGAACATAACAGTATGCCAGTTAGCAGAACATAACAGTATGCCAGTTAGCAGAACATAACAGTATGCCAGTTAGCAGAACATAACAGTATGCCAGTTAGCAGAACATAACAGTATGCCAGTTAGCAGAACATAACAGTATGCCAGTTAGCAGAACATAACAGTATGCCAGTTAGCAGAACATAACAGTATGCCAGTTAGCAGAACATAACAGTATGCCAGTTAGCAGAACATAACAGTATTCCAGTTAGCAGAACATAACAGTATGCCAGTTAGCAGAACATAACAGTATGCCAGTTAGCAGAACATAACAGTGTGCCAGTTAGCAGAACATAACAGTGTGCCAGTTAGCAGAACATAACACTATGCCAGTTAGCAGAACATAACAGTATGCCAGTTAGCAGAACATAACAGTATGCCAGTTAGCAGAACATAACAGTATGCCAGTTAGCAGAACATAACAGTATGCCAGTTAGCAGAACATAACAGTATGCCAGTTAGCAGAACATAACAGTATGCCAGTTAGCAGAACATAACAGTATGCCAGTTAGCATAGCAGAACATAACAGTATGCCAGTTAGCAGAACATAACAGTATGCCAGTTAGCAGAACATAACACTATGCCAGTTAGCAGAACATAACAGTATGCCAGTTAGCAGAACATAACAGTATGCCAGTTAGCAGAACATAACAGTATGCCAGTTAGCAGAACATAACAGTATGCCAGTTAGCAGAACATAACAGTATGCCAGTTAGCAGAACATAACAGTATGCCAGTTAGCATAGCAGAACATAACAGTATGCCAGTTAGCAGAACATAACAGTGTGCCAGTTAGCAGAACATAACAGTATGCCAGTTAGCAGAACATAACAGTATGCCAGTTAGCAGAACATAACAGTATGCCAGTTAGCAGAACATAACAGTATGCCAGTTAGCAGAACATAACAGTATGCCAGTTAGCATAGCAGAACATAACAGTATGCCAGTTAGCAGAACATAACAGTATGCCAGTTAGCATAGCAGAACATAACAGTATGCCAGTTAGCAGAACATAACAGTATGCCAGTTAGCAGAACATAACAGTATGCCAGTTAGCAGAACATAACAGTATGCCAGTTAGCAGAACATAACAGTATGCCAGTTAGCAGAACATAACAGTATGCCAGTTAGCAGAACATAACAGTATGCCAGTTAGCAGAACATAACAGTATGCCAGTTAGCAGAACATAACAGTATGCCAGTTAGCAGAACATAACAGTATGCCAGTTAGCAGAACATAACAGTATGCCAGTTAGCAGAACATAACAGTATGCCAGTTAGCAGAACATAACAGTATGCCAGTTAGCAGAACATAACAGTATGCCAGTTAGCAGAACATAACAGTATGCCAGTAGCATAGCAGAACATAACAGTATGCCAGTTAGCAGAACATAACAGTATGCCAGTTAGCAGAACATAACAGTATGCCAGTTAGTTAGCAGAACATAACAGTATGCCAGTTAGCAGAACATAACAGTATGCCAGTTAGCAGAACATAACAGTATGCCAGTTAGCAGAACATAACAGTATGCCAGTAGCATAGCAGAACATAACAGTATGCCAGTTAGCAGAACATAACAGTATGCCAGTTAGCAGAACATAACAGTATGCCAGTTAGCAGAACATAACAGTATGCCAGTTAGCAGAACATAACAGTATGCCAGTTAGCAGAACATAACAGTATGCCAGTTAGCAGAACATAACAGTATGCCAGTTAGCAGAACATAACAGTATGCCAGTTAGCAGAACATAACAGTATGCCAGTTAGCAGAACATAACAGTATGCCAGTTAGCAGAACATAACAGTATGCCAGTTAGCAGAACATAACAGTATGCCAGTTAGCAGAACATAACAGTATGCCAGTTAGCAGAACATAACAGTATGCCAGTTAGCAGAACATAACAGTATGCCAGTTAGCAGAACATAACAGTATGCCAGTTAGATAGCAGAACATAACAGTATGCCAGTTAGCAGAACATAACAGTAGTATGCCAGTTAGCAGAACATAACAGTATGCCAGTTAGCAGAACATAACAGTATGCCAGTTAGCAGAACATAACAGTATGCCAGTTAGCAGAACATAACAGTATGCCAGTAGCATAGCAGAACATAACAGTATGCCAGTTAGCAGAACATAACAGTATGCCAGTTAGCAGAACATAACAGTATGCCAGTTAGCAGAACATAACAGTATGCCAGTTAGCAGAACATAACAGTATGCCAGTTAGCAGAACATAACAGTATGCCAGTTAGCAGAACATAACAGTATGCCAGTTAGCAGAACATAACAGTATGCCAGTTAGCAGAACATAACAGTATGCCAGTTAGCAGAACATAACAGTATGCCAGTTAGCAGAACATAACAGTATGCCAGTTAGCAGAACATAACAGTATGCCAGTTAGCAGAACATAACAGTATGCCAGTTAGCAGAACATAACAGTATGCCAGTTAGCAGAACATAACAGTATGCCAGTTAGCAGAACATAACAGTATGCCAGTTAGCAGAACATAACAGTATGCCAGTTAGCAGAACATAACAGTATGCCAGTTAGCAGAACATAACAGTATGCCAGTTAGCAGAACATAACAGTATGCCAGTTAGCAGAACATAACAGTATGCCAGTTAGCAGAACATAACAGTATGCCAGTTAGCAGAACATAACAGTATGCCAGTTAGCAGAACATAACAGTATGCCAGTTAGCAGAACATAACAGTATGCCAGTTAGCAGAACATAACAGTATGCCAGTTAGCAGAACATAACAGTATGCCAGTTAGCAGTTAGCAGAACATAACAGTATGCCAGTTAGCAGAACATAACAGTATGCCAGTTAGCAGAACATAACAGTATGCCAGTTAGCAGAACATAACAGTATGCCAGTTAGCAGTTAGCAGAACATAACAGTATGCCAGTTAGCAGAACATAACAGTATGCCAGTTAGCAGAACATAACAGTTATGCCAGTTAGCAGAACATAACAGTATGCCAGTTAGCAGAACATAACAGTATGCCAGTTAGCAGAACATAACAGTATGCCAGTTAGCAGAACATAACAGTATGCCAGTTAGCAGAACATAACAGTATGCCAGTTAGCAGAACATAACAGTATGCCAGTTAGCATAGCAGAACATAACAGTATGCCAGTTAGCAGAACATAACAGTATGCCAGTTAGCAGAACATAACAGTATGCCAGTTAGCAGAACATAACAGTATGCCAGTTAGCAGAACATAACAGTATGCCAGTTAGCAGAACATAACAGTATGCCAGTTAGCAGAACATAACAGTATGCCAGTTAGCAGAACATAACAGTATGCCAGTTAGCAGAACATAACAGTATGCCAGTTAGCAGAACATAACAGTATGCCAGTTAGCAGAACATAACAGTATGCCAGTTAGCAGAACATAACAGTATGCCAGTTAGCAGAACATAACAGTATGCCAGTTAGCAGAACATAACAGTATGCCAGTTAGCAGAACATAACAGTATGCCAGTTAGCAGAACATAACAGTATGCCAGTTAGCAGAACATAACAGTATGCCAGTTAGCAGAACATAACAGTATGCCAGTTAGCAGAACATAACAGTATGCCAGTTGCCAGTTAGCAGAACATAACAGTATGCCAGTTAGCAGAACATAACAGTATGCCAGTTAGCAGAACATAACAGTATGCCAGTTAGCAGAACATAACAGTATGCCAGTTAGCAGAACATAACAGTATGCCAGTTAGCAGAACATAACAGTATGCCAGTTTAGCAGAACATAACAGTATGCCAGTTAGCAGAACATAACAGTATGCCAGTTAGCAGAACATAACAGTATGCCAGTTAGCAGAACATAACAGTATGCCAGTTAGCAGAACATAACAGTATGCCAGTTAGCAGAACATAACAGTATGCCAGTTAGCAGAACATAACAGTATGCCAGTTAGCAGAACATAACAGTATGCCAGTTAGCAGAACATAACAGTATGCCAGTTAGCATAGCAGAACATAACAGTATGCCAGTTAGCAGAACATAACAGTATGCCAGTTAGCAGAACATAACAGTATGCCAGTTAGCAGAACATAACAGTATGCCAGTTAGCAGAACATAACAGTATGCCAGTTAGCAGAACATAACAGTATGCCAGTTAGCAGAACATAACAGTATGCCAGTTAGCAGAACATAACAGTATGCCAGTTAGCAGAACATAACAGTATGCCAGTTAGCAGAACATAACAGTATGCCAGTTAGCAGAACATAACAGTATGCCAGTTAGCAGAACATAACAGTATGCCAGTTAGCAGAACATAACAGTATGCCAGTTAGCAGAACATAACAGTATGCCAGTTAGCAGAACATAACAGTATGCCAGTTAGCAGAACATAACAGTATGCCAGTTAGCAGAACATAACAGTATGCCAGTTAGCAGAACATAACAGTATGCCAGTTAGCAGAACATAACAGTATGCCAGTTAGCAGAACATAACAGTATGCCAGTTAGCAGAACATAACAGTATGCCAGTTAGCAGAACATAACAGTATGCCAGTTAGCATAGCAGAACATAACAGTATGCCAGTTAGCAGAACATAACAGTATGCCAGTTAGCAGAACATAACAGTATGCCAGTTAGCAGAACATAACAGTATGCCAGTTAGCAGAACATAACAGTATGCCAGTTAGCAGAACATAACAGTATGCCAGTTAGCAGAACATAACAGTATGCCAGTTAGCAGAACATAACAGTATGCCAGTTAGCAGAACATAACAGTATGCCAGTTAGCAGAACATAACAGTATGCCAGTTAGCAGAACATAACAGTATGCCAGTTAGCAGAACATAACAGTATGCCAGTTAGCAGAACATAACAGTATGCCAGTTAGCAGAACATAACAGTATGCCAGTTAGCAGAACATAACAGTATGCCAGTTAGCAGAACATAACAGTATGCCAGTTAGCATAGCAGAACATAACAGTATGCCAGTTAGCAGAACATAACAGTATGCCAGTTAGCATAGCAGAACATAACAGTATGCCAGTTAGCAGAACATAACAGTATGCCAGTTAGCAGAACATAACAGTATGCCAGTTAGCAGAACATAACAGTATGCCAGTTAGCAGAACATAACAGTATGCCAGTTAGCAGAACATAACAGTATGCCAGTTAGCAGAACATAACAGTATGCCAGTTAGCAGAACATAACAGTATGCCAGTTAGCAGAACATAACAGTATGCCAGTTAGCAGAACATAACAGTATGCCAGTTAGCAGAACATAACAGTATGCCAGTTAGCAGAACATAACAGTATGCCAGTTAGCAGAACATAACAGTATGCCAGTTAGCAGAACATAACAGTATGCCAGTTAGCAGAACATAACAGTATGCCAGTTAGCAGAACATAACAGTATGCCAGTTAGCAGAACATAACAGTATGCCAGTTAGCAGAACATAACAGTATGCCAGTTAGCAGAACATAACAGTATGCCAGTTAGCAGAACATAACAGTATGCCAGTTAGCAGAACATAACAGTATGCCAGTTAGCAGAACATAACAGTATGCCAGTTAGCAGAACATAACAGTATGCCAGTTAGCAGAACATAACAGTATGCCAGTTAGCAGAACATAACAGTATGCCAGTTAGCAGAACATAACAGTATGCCAGTTAGCAGAACATAACAGTATGCCAGTTAGCAGAACATAACAGTATGCCAGTTAGCAGAACATAACAGTATGCCAGTTAGCAGAACATAACAGTATGCCAGTTAGCAGAACATAACAGTATGCCAGTTAGCAGAACATAACAGTATGCCAGTTAGCAGAACATAACAGTATGCCAGTTAGCATAGCAGAACATAACAGTATGCCAGTTAGCAGAACATAACACTATGCCAGTTAGCAGAACATAACAGTATGCCAGTTAGCATAGCAGAACATAACAGTATGCCAGTTAGCAGAACATAACAGTATGCCAGTTAGCAGAACATAACAGTATGCCAGTTAGCAGAACATAACAGTATGCCAGTTAGCAGAACATAACAGTATGCCAGTTAGCAGAACATAACAGTATGCCAGTTAGCAGAACATAACAGTATGCCAGTTAGCAGAACATAACAGTATGCCAGTTAGCAGCCAGTATGCCAGTTAGCAGAACATAACAGTATGCCAGTTAGCAGAACATAACAGTATGCCAGTTAGCAGAACATAACAGTATGCCAGTTAGCAGAACATAACAGTATGCCAGTTAGCAGAACATAACAGTATGCCAGTTAGCAGAACATAACAGTATGCCAGTTAGCAGAACATAACAGTATGCCAGTTACAGAACATAACAGTATGCCAGTTAGCAGAACATAACAGTATGCAGAACATAACAGTATGCCAGTTAGCAGAACATAACAGTATGCCAGTTAGCAGAACATAACAGTATGCCAGTTAGCATAGCAGAACATAACAGTATGCCAGTTAGCAGAACATAACAGTATGCCAGTTTAGCAGAACATAACAGTATGCCAGTTAGCAGAACATAACAGTATGCCAGTTAGCAGAACATAACAGTATGCCAGTTAGCAGAACATAACAGTATGCCAGTTAGCAGTTAGCAGAACATAACAGTATGCCAGTTAGCAGAACATAACAGTATGCCAGTATGCCAGTTAGCAGAACATAACAGTATGCCAGTTAGCAGAACATAACAGTATGCCAGTTAGCAGAACATAACAGTATGCCAGTTAGCAGAACATAACAGTATGCCAGTTAGCAGAACATAACAGTATGCCAGTTAGCAGAACATAACAGTATGCCAGTTAGCAGAACATAACAGTATGCCAGTTAGCAGAACATAACAGTATGCCAGTTAGCAGAACATAACAGTATGCCAGTTAGCAGAACATAACAGTATGCCAGTTAGCAGAACATAACAGTATGCCAGTTAGCAGAACATAACAGTATGCCAGTTAGCAGAACATAACAGTATGCCAGTTAGCAGAACATAACAGTATGCCAGTTAGCAGAACATAACAGTATGCCAGTTAGCAGAACATAACAGTATGCCAGTTAGCAGAACATAACAGTATGCCAGTTAGCAGAACATAACAGTATGCCAGTTAGCAGAACATAACAGTATGCCAGTTAGCAGAACATAACAGTATGCCAGTTAGCAGAACATAACAGTATGCCAGTTAGCAGAACATAACAGTATGCCAGTTAGCAGAACATAACAGTATGCCAGTTAGCAGAACATAACAGTATGCCAGTTAGTTAGCAGAACATAACAGTATGCCAGTTAGCAGAACATAACAGTATGCCAGTTAGCAGAACATAACAGTATGCCAGTTAGCAGAACATAACAGTATGCCAGTTAGCATAGCAGAACATAACAGTATGCCAGTTAGCAGAACATAACAGTATGCCAGTTAGCAGAACATAACAGTATGCCAGTTAGCAGAACATAACAGTATGCCAGTTAGCAGAACATAACAGTATGCCAGTTAGCAGAACATAACAGTATGCCAGTTAGCAGAACATAACAGTATGCCAGTTAGCAGAACATAACAGTATGCCAGTTAGCAGAACATAACAGTATGCCAGTTAGCAGAACATAACAGTATGCCAGTTAGCAGAACATAACAGTATGCCAGTTAGCAGAACATAACAGTATGCCAGTTAGCAGAACATAACAGTATGCCAGTTAGCAGAACATAACAGTATGCCAGTTAGCAGAACATAACAGTATGCCAGTTAGCAGAACATAACAGTATGCCAGTTAGCAGAACATAACAGTATGCCAGTTAGCAGAACATAACAGTATGCCAGTTAGCAGAACATAACAGTATGCCAGTTAGCAGAACATAACAGTATGCCAGTTAGCAGAACATAACAGTATGCCAGTTAGCAGAACATAACAGTATGCCAGTTAGCAGAACATAACAGTATGCCAGTTAGCAGAACATAACAGTATGCCAGTTAGCAGAACATAACAGTATGCCAGTTAGCAGAACATAACAGTATGCCAGTTAGCAGAACATAACAGTATGCCAGTTAGCAGAACATAACAGTATGCCAGTTAGCAGAACATAACAGTATGCCAGTTAGCAGAACATAACAGTATGCCAGTTAGCAGAACATAACAGTATGCCAGTTAGCAGAACATAACAGTATGCCAGTTAGCAGAACAGTATGCCAGTTAGCAGAACATAACAGTATGCCAGTTAGCAGAACATAACAGTATGCCAGTTAGCAGAACATAACAGTATGCCAGTTAGCAGAACATAACAGTATGCCAGTTAGCAGAACATAACAGTATGCCAGTTAGCAGAACATAACAGTATGCCAGTTAGCAGAACATAACAGTATGCCAGTTAGCAGAACATAACAGTATGCCAGTTAGCAGAACATAACAGTATGCCAGTTAGCAGAACATAACAGTATGCCAGTTAGCAGAACATAACAGTATGCCAGTTAGCAGAACATAACAGTATGCCAGTTAGCAGAACATAACAGTATGCCAGTTAGCAGAACATAACAGTATGCCAGTTAGCAGAACATAACAGTATGCCAGTTAGCAGAACATAACAGTATGCCAGTTAGCAGAACATAACAGTATGCCAGTTAGCAGAACATAACAGTATGCCAGTTAGCAGAACATAACAGTATGCCAGTTAGCAGAACATAACAGTATGCCAGTTAGCAGAACATAACAGTATGCCAGTTAGCAGAACATAACAGTATGCCAGTTAGCAGAACATAACAGTATGCCAGTTAGCAGAACATAACAGTATGCCAGTTAGCAGAACATAACAGTATGCCAGTTAGCAGAACATAACAGTATGCCAGTTAGCAGAACATAACAGTATGCCAGTTAGCAGAACATAACAGTATGCCAGTTAGAACATAACAGTATGCCAGTTAGCAGAACATAACAGTATGCCAGTTAGCAGAACATAACAGTATGCCAGTTAGCAGAACATAACAGTATGCCAGTTAGCAGAACATAACAGTATGCCAGTTAGCAGAACATAACAGTATGCCAGTTAGAACATAACAGTATGCCAGTTAGCAGAACATAACAGTATGCCAGTTAGCAGAACATAACAGTATGCCAGTTAGCAGAACATAACAGTATGCCAGTTAGCAGAACATAACAGTATGCCAGTTAGCAGAACATAACAGTATGCCAGTTAGCAGAACATAACAGTATGCCAGTTAGCAGAACATAACAGTATGCCAGTTATAGCAGAACATAACAGTATGCCAGTTAGCAGAACATAACAGTATGCCAGTTAGCAGAACATAACAGTATGCCAGTTAGCAGAACATAACAGTATGCCAGTTAGCAGAACATAACAGTATGCCAGTTAGCAGAACATAACAGTATGCCAGTTAGCAGAACATAACAGTATGCCAGTTAGCAGAACATAACAGTATGCCAGTTAGCAGAACATAACAGTATGCCAGTTAGCAGAACATAACAGTATGCCAGTTAGCAGAACATAACAGTATGCCAGTTAGCAGAACATAACAGTATGCCAGTTAGCAGAACATAACAGTATGCCAGTTAGCAGAACATAACAGTATGCCAGTTAGCAGAACATAACAGTATGCCAGTTAGCAGAACATAACAGTATGCCAGTTAGCAGAACATAACAGTATGCCAGTTAGCAGAACATAACAGTATGCCAGTTAGCAGAACATAACAGTATGCCAGTTAGCAGAACATAACAGTATGCCAGTTAGCAGAACATAACAGTATGCCAGTTAGCAGAACATAACAGTATGCCAGTTAGCAGAACATAACAGTATGCCAGTTAGCAGAACATAACAGTATGCCAGTTAGCATAGCAGAACATAACAGTATGCCAGTTAGCAGAACATAACAGTATGCCAGTTAGCAGAACATAACAGTATGCCAGTTAGCATAGCAGAACATAACACTATGCCAGTTAGCAGAACATAACAGTATGCCAGTTAGCAGAACATAACAGTATGCCAGTTAGCAGAACATAACAGTATGCCAGTTAGCAGAACATAACAGTATGCCAGTTAGCAGAACATAACAGTATGCCAGTTAGCAGAACATAACAGTATGCCAGTTAGCAGAACATAACAGTATGCCAGTTAGCAGAACATAACAGTATGCCAGTTAGCAGAACATAACACTATGCCAGTTAGCAGAACATAACAGTATGCCAGTTAGCAGAACATAACAGTATGCCAGTTAGCAGAACATAACAGTATGCCCAGAACATAACAGTATGCCAGTTAGCAGAACATAACAGTATGCCAGTTAGCAGAACATAACAGTATGCCAGTTAGCAGAACATAACAGTATGCCAGTTAGCAGAACATAACAGTATGCCAGTTAGCAGAACATAACAGTATGCCAGTTAGCAGAACATAACAGTATGCCAGTTAGTTAGCAGAACATAACAGTATGCCAGTTAGCAGAACATAACAGTATGCCAGTTAGCAGAACATAACAGTATGCCAGTTAGCAGAACATAACAGTATGCCAGTTAGCAGAACATAACAGTATGCCAGTTAGCAGAACATAACAGTATGCCAGTTAGCAGAACATAACAGTATGCCAGTTAGCAGAACATAACAGTATGCCAGTTAGCAGAACATAACAGTATGCCAGTTAGCAGAACATAACAGTATGCCAGTTAGCAGAACATAACAGTATGCCAGTTAGCAGAACATAACAGTATGCCAGTTAGCAGAACATAACAGTATGCCAGTTAGCAGAACATAACAGTATGCCAGTTAGCAGAACATAACAGTATGCCAGCATAGCAGAACATAACAGTATGCCAGTTAGCAGAACATAACAGTATGCCAGTTAGCAGAACATAACAGTATGCCAGTTAGCAGAACATAACAGTATGCCAGTTAGCAGAACATAACAGTATGCCAGTTAGCAGAACATAACAGTATGCCAGTTAGCAGAACATAACAGTATGCCAGTTAGCAGAACATAACAGTATGCCAGTTAGCAGAACATAACAGTATGCCAGTTAGCAGAACATAACAGTATGCCAGTTAGCAGAACATAACAGTATGCCAGTTAGCAGAACATAACAGTATGCCAGTTAGCAGAACATAACAGTATGCCAGTTAGCAGAACATAACAGTATGCCAGTTAGCAGAACATAACAGTATGCCAGTTAGCAGAACATAACAGTGCCAGTTAGCAGAACATAACAGTATGCCAGTTAGCAGAACATAACAGTATGCCAGTTAGCAGAACATAACAGTATGCCAGTTAGCAGAACATAACAGTATGCCAGTTAGCAGAACATAACAGTATGCCAGTTAGCAGAACATAACAGTATGCCAGTTAGCAGAACATAACAGTATGCCAGTTAGCAGAACATAACAGTATGCCAGTTAGCAGAACATAACAGTATGCCAGTTAGCAGAACATAACAGTATGCCAGTTAGCAGAACATAACAGTATGCCAGTTAGCAGAACATAACAGTATGCCAGTTAGCAGAACATAACAGTATGCCAGTTAGCAGAACATAACAGTATGCCAGTTAGCAGAACATAACAGTATGCCAGTTAGCAGAACATAACAGTATGCCAGTTAGCATAGCAGAACATAACAGTATGCCAGTTAGCAGAACATAACAGTGCCAGTTAGCCAGAACATAACAGTATGCCAGTTAGCAGAACATAACAGTATGCCAGTTAGCAGAACATAACAGTATGCCAGTTAGCAGAACATAACAGTATGCCAGTTAGCAGAACATAACAGTATGCCAGTTAGCAGAACATAACAGTATGCCAGTTAGCAGAACATAACAGTATGCCAGTTAGCAGAACATAACAGTATGCCAGTTAGCAGAACATAACAGTATGCCAGTTAGCAGAACATAACAGTATGCCAGTTAGCAGAACATAACAGTATGCCAGTTAGCAGAACATAACAGTATGCCAGTTAGCAGAACATAACAGTATGCCAGTTAGCAGAACATAACAGTATGCCAGTTAGCAGAACATAACAGTATGCCAGTTAGCAGAACATAACAGTATGCCAGTTAGCAGAACATAACAGTATGCCAGTTAGCAGAACATAACAGTATGCCAGTTAGCAGAACATAACAGTATGCCAGTTAGCAGAACATAACAGTATGCCAGTTAGCAGAACATAACAGTATGCCAGTTAGCAGAACATAACAGTATGCCAGTTAGCAGAACATAACAGTATGCCAGTTAGCAGAACATAACAGTATGCCAGTTAGCAGAACATAACAGTATGCCAGTTAGCAGAACATAACAGTATGCCAGTTAGCAGAACATAACAGTATGCCAGTTAGCAGAACATAACAGTATGCCAGTTAGCAGAACATAACAGTATGCCAGTTAGCAGAACATAACAGTATGCCAGTTAGCAGAACATAACAGTATGCCAGTTAGCAGAACATAACAGTATGCCAGTTAGCAGAACATAACAGTATGCCAGTTAGCAGAACATAACAGTATGCCAGTTAGCAGAACATAACAGTATGCCAGTTAGCAGAACATAACAGTATGCCAGTTAGCAGAACATAACAGTATGCCAGTATGCAGAACATAACAGTATGCCAGTTAGCAGAACATAACAGTATGCCAGTTAGCAGAACATAACAGTATGCCAGTTAGCAGAACATAACAGTATGCCAGTTAGCAGAACATAACAGTATGCCAGTTAGCAGAACATAACAGTATGCCAGTTAGCAGAACATAACAGTATGCCAGTTAGCAGAACATAACAGTATGCCAGTTAGCAGAACATAACAGTATGCCAGTTAGCAGAACATAACAGTATGCCAGTTAGCAGAACATAACAGTATGCCAGTTAGCATAGCAGAACATAACAGTATGCCAGTTAGCAGAACATAACAGTATGCCAGTTAGCAGAACATAACAGTATGCCAGTTAGCAGAACATAACAGTATGCCAGTTAGCAGAACATAACAGTATGCCAGTTAGCAGAACATAACAGTATGCCAGTTAGCAGAACATAACAGTATGCCAGTTAGCAGAACATAACAGTATGCCAGTTAGCAGAACATAACAGTATGCCAGTTAGCAGAACATAACAGTATGCCAGTTAGCAGAACATAACAGTATGCCAGTTAGCAGAACATAACAGTATGCCAGTTAGCAGAACATAACAGTATGCCAGTTAGCAGAACATAACAGTATGCCAGTTAGCAGAACATAACAGTATGCCAGTTATGCCAGTTAGCAGAACATAACAGTATGCCAGTTAGCAGAACATAACAGTATGCCAGTTAGCAGAACATAACAGTATGCCAGTTAGCAGAACATAACAGTATGCCAGTTAGCAGAACATAACAGTATGCCAGTTAGCATAGCAGAACATAACAGTATGCCAGTTAGCAGAACATAACAGTATGCCAGTTAGCAGAACATAACAGTATGCCAGTTAGCAGAACATAACAGTATGCCAGTTAGCAGAACATAACAGTATGCCAGTTAGCAGAACATAACAGTATGCCAGTTAGCAGAACATAACAGTATGCCAGTTAGCAGAACATAACAGTATGCCAGTTAGCAGAACATAACAGTATGCCAGTTAGCAGAACATAACAGTATGCCAGTTAGCAGAACATAACAGTATGCCAGTTAGCAGAACATAACAGTATGCCAGTTAGCAGAACATAACAGTATGCCAGTTAGCAGAACATAACAGTATGCCAGTAGCAGAACATAACAGAACATAACAGTATGCCAGTTAGCAGAACATAACAGTATGCCAGTTAGCAGAACATAACAGTATGCCAGTTAGCAGAACATAACAGTATGCCAGTTAGCAGAACATAACAGTATGCCAGTTAGCAGAACATAACAGTATGCCAGTTAGCAGAACATAACAGTATGCCAGTTAGCAGAACATAACAGTATGCCAGTTAGCAGAACATAACAGTATGCCAGTTAGCAGAACATAACAGTATGCCAGTTAGCAGAACATAACAGTATGCCAGTTAGCAGAACATAACAGTATGCCAGTTAGCAGAACATAACAGTATGCCAGTTAGCAGAACATAACAGTATGCCAGTTAGCATAGCAGAACATAACAGTATGCCAGTTAGCAGAACATAACAGTATGCCAGTTAGCAGAACATAACAGTATGCCAGTTAGCAGAACATAACAGTATGCCAGTTAGCAGAACATAACAGTATGCCAGTTAGCAGAACATAACAGTATGCCAGTTAGCAGAACATAACAGTATGCCAGTTAGCAGAACATAACAGTATGCCAGTTAGCAGAACATAACAGTATGCCAGTTAGCAGAACATAACAGTATGCCAGTTAGCATAGTTAGCAGAACATAACAGTATGCCAGTTAGCATAGCAGACATAACAGTATGCCAGTTAGCAGAACATAACAGTATGCCAGTTAGCAGAACATAACAGTATGCCAGTTAGCAGAACATAACAGTATGCCAGTTAGCAGAACATAACAGTATGCCAGTTAGCAGAACATAACAGTATGCCAGTTAGCAGAACATAACAGTATGCCAGTTAGCAGAACATAACAGTATGCCAGTTAGCAGAACATAACAGTATGCCAGTTAGCAGAACATAACAGTATGCCAGTTAGCAGAACATAACAGTATGCCAGTTAGCAGAACATAACAGTATGCCAGTTAGCAGAACATAACAGTATGCCAGTTAGCAGAACATAACAGTATGCCAGTTAGCAGAACATAACAGTATGCCAGTTAGCAGAACATAACAGTATGCCAGTTAGCAGAACATAACAGTATGCCAGTTAGCAGAACATAACAGTATGCCAGTTAGCAGAACATAACAGTATGCCAGTTAGCAGAACATAACAGTATGCCAGTTAGCAGAACATAACAGTATGCCAGTTAGCAGAACATAACAGTATGCCAGTTAGCAGAACATAACAGTATGCCAGTTAGCAGAACATAACAGTATGCCAGTAGCAGAACATAACAGTATGCCAGAACATAACAGTATGCCAGTTAGCAGAACATAACAGTATGCCAGTTAGCAGAACATAACAGTATGCCAGTTAGCAGAACATAACAGTATGCCAGTTAGCAGAACATAACAGTATGCCAGTTAGCAGAACATAACAGTATGCCAGTTAGCATAGCCAGAACATAACAGTATGCCAGTTAGCAGAACATAACAGTATGCCAGTTAGCAGAACATAACAGTATGCCAGTTAGCAGAACATAAGTATGCCAGTTAGCAGCCAGTTAGCAGTTAGCAGAACATAACAGTATGCCAGTTAGCAGAACATAACAGTATGCCAGTTAGCAGAACATAACAGTATGCCAGTTAGCAGAACATAACAGTATGCCAGTTAGCATAGCAGACAACATAACAGTATGCCAGTTAGCAGAACATAACAGTATGCCAGTTAGCAGAACATAACAGTATGCCAGTTAGCAGAACATAACAGTATGCCAGTTAGCAGAACATAACAGTATGCCAGTTAGCAGAACATAACAGTATGCCAGTTAGCAGAACATAACAGTATGCCAGTTAGCAGAACATAACAGTATGCCAGTTAGCAGAACATAACAGTATGCCAGTTAGCAGAACATAACAGTATGCCAGTTAGCAGAACATAACAGTATGCCAGTTAGCAGAACATAACAGTATGCCAGTAGCATAGCAGAACATAACAGTATGCCAGTTAGCAGAACATAACAGTATGCCAGTTAGCAGAACATAACAGTATGCCAGTTAGCAGAACATAACAGTTGCCAGTTAGCAGAACATAACAGTATGCCAGTTAGCAGAACATAACAGTATGCCAGTTAGCAGAACATAACAGTATGCCAGTTAGCAGAACATAACAGTATGCCAGTTAGCAGAACATAACAGTATGCCAGTTAGCAGAACATAACAGTATGCCAGTTAGCAGAACATAACAGTATGCCAGTTAGCAGAACATAACAGTATGCCAGTTAGCAGAACATAACAGTATGCCAGTTAGCAGAACATAACAGTATGCCAGTTAGCAGAACATAACAGTATGCCAGTTAGCAGAACATAACAGTATGCCAGTTAGCAGAACATAACAGTATGCCAGTTAGCAGAACATAACAGTATGCCAGTTAGCAGAACATAACAGTATGCCAGTTAGCAGAACATAACAGTATGCCAGTTTAGCAGAACATAACAGTATGCCAGTTAGCAGAACATAACAGTATGCCAGTTAGCAGAACATAACAGTATGCCAGTTAGCAGAACATAACAGTATGCCAGTTAGCAGAACATAACAGTATGCCAGTTAGCAGAACATAACAGTATGCCAGTTAGCAGAACATAACAGTATGCCAGTTAGCAGAACATAACAGTATGCCAGTTAGCAGAACATAACAGTATGCCAGTTAGCAGAACATAACAGTATGCCAGTTAGCAGAACATAACAGTATGCCAGTTAGCAGAACATAACAGTATGCCAGTTAGCAGAACATAACAGTATGCCAGTTAGCAGAACATAACAGTATGCCAGTTAGCAGAACATAACAGTATGCCAGTTAGCAGAACATAACAGTATGCCAGTTAGCAGAACATAACAGTATGCCAGTTAGCAGAACATAACAGCCAGTTAGCAGAACATAACAGTGCCAGTTAGCAGAACATAACAGTATGCCAGTTAGCAGAACATAACAGTATGCCAGTTAGCAGAACATAACAGTATGCCAGTTAGCAGAACATAACAGTATGCCAGTTAGCAGAACATAACAGTATGCCAGTTAGCAGAACATAACAGTATGCCAGTTAGCAGAACATAACAGTATGCCAGTTAGCAGAACATAACAGTATGCCAGTTAGCAGAACATAACAGTATGCCAGTTAGCAGAACATAACAGTATGCCAGTTAGCAGAACATAACAGTATGCCAGTTAGCAGAACATAACAGTATGCCAGTTAGCAGAACATAACAGTATGCCAGTTAGCAGAACATAACAGTATGCCAGTTAGCAGAACATAACAGTATGCCAGTTAGCAGAACATAACAGTATGCCAGTTAGCAGAACATAACAGTATGCCAGTTAGCAGAACATAACAGTATGCCAGTTAGCAGAACATAACAGTATGCCAGTTAGCAGAACATAACAGTATGCCAGTTAGCAGAACATAACAGTATGCCAGTTAGCAGAACATAACAGTATGCCAGTTAGCAGAACATAACAGTATGCCAGTTAGCAGAACATAACAGTATGCCAGTTAGCAGAACATAACAGTATGCCAGTTAGCAGAACATAACAGTATGCCAGTTAGCAGAACATAACAGTATGCCAGTTAGCAGAACATAACAGTATGCCAGTTAGCAGAACATAACAGTATGCCAGTTAGCAGAACATAACAGTATGCCAGTTAGCAGAACATAACAGTATGCCAGTTAGCAGAACATAACAGTATGCCAGTTAGCAGAACATAACAGTATGCCAGTTAGCAGAACATAACAGTATGCCAGTTAGCAGAACATAACAGTATGCCAGTTAGCAGAACATAACAGTATGCCAGTTAGCAGAACATAACAGTATGCCAGTTAGCAGAACATAACAGTATGCCAGTTAGCAGAACATAACAGTATGCCAGTTAGCAGAACATAACAGTATGCCAGTTAGCAGAACATAACAGTATGCCAGTTAGCAGAACATAACAGTATGCCAGTTAGCAGAACATAACAGTATGCCAGTTAGCAGAACATAACAGTATGCCAGTTAGCAGAACATAACAGTATGCCAGTTAGCATAGCAGAACATAACAGTATGCCAGTTAGCAGAACATAACAGTATGCCAGTTAGCAGAACATAACAGTATGCCAGTTAGCAGAACATAACAGTATGCCAGTTAGCAGAACATAACAGTATGCCAGTTAGCAGAACATAACAGTATGCCAGTTAGCAGAACATAACAGTATGCCAGTTAGCAGAACATAACAGTATGCCAGTTAGCAGAACATAACAGTATGCCAGTTAGCAGAACATAACAGTATGCCAGTTAGCAGAACATAACAGTATGCCAGTTAGCAGAACATAACAGTATGCCAGTTAGCAGAACATAACAGTATGCCAGTTAGCAGAACATAACAGTATGCCAGTTAGCAGAACATAACAGTATGCCAGTTAGCAGAACATAACAGTATGCCAGTTAGCAGAACATAACAGTATGCCAGTTAGCAGAACATAACAGTATGCCAGTTAGCAGAACATAACAGTATGCCAGTTAGCAGAACATAACAGTATGCCAGTTAGCAGAACATAACAGTATGCCAGTTAGCAGAACATAACAGTATGCCAGTTAGCAGAACATAACAGTGCCAGTTAGCAGAACATGCCAGTTAGCAGAACATAACAGTATGCCAGTTAGCAGAACATAACAGTATGCCAGTTAGCAGAACATAACAGTATGCCAGTTAGCAGAACATAACAGTATGCCAGTTAGCAGAACATAACAGTATGCCAGTTAGCAGAACATAACAGTATGCCAGTTAGCAGAACATAACAGTATGCCAGTTAGCAGAACATAACAGTGTGCCAGTTAGCAGAACATAACAGTATGCCAGTTAGCAGAACATAACAGTATGCCAGTTAGCAGAACATAACAGTATGCCAGTTAGCATAGCAGAACATAACAGTATGCCAGTTAGCAGAACATAACAGTATGCCAGTTAGCAGAACATAACAGTATGCCAGTTAGCAGAACATAACAGTATGCCAGTTAGCAGAACATAACAGTATGCCAGTTAGCAGAACATAACAGTATGCCAGTTAGCAGAACATAACAGTATGCCAGTTTAGCAGAACATAACAGTATGCCAGTTAGCATAGCAACATAACAGTATGCCAGTTAGCAGAACATAACAGTATGCCAGTTAGCATAGCAGAACATAACAGTATGCCAGTTAGCAGAACATAACAGTATGCCAGTTAGCAGAACATAACAGTATGCCAGTTAGCAGAACATAACAGTATGCCAGTTAGCAGAACATAACAGTATGCCAGTTAGCAGAACATAACAGTATGCCAGTTAGCAGAACATAACAGTATGCCAGTTAGCAGAACATAACAGTATGCCAGTTAGCAGAACATAACAGTATGCCAGTTAGCAGAACATAACAGTATGCCAGTTAGCAGAACATAACAGTATGCCAGTTAGCAGAACATAACAGTATGCCAGTTAGCAGAACATAACAGTATGCCAGTTAGCAGAACATAACAGTATGCCAGTTAGCAGAACATAACAGTATGCCAGTTAGCAGAACATAACAGTATGCCAGTTAGCAGAACATAACAGTATGCCAGTTAGCAGAACATAACAGTATGCCAGTTAGCAGAACATAACAGTATGCCAGTTAGCAGAACATAACAGTATGCCAGTTAGCAGAACATAACAGTATGCCAGTTATAACAGCAGAACATAACAGTATGCCAGTTAGCAGAACATAACAGTATGCCAGTTAGCAGAACATAACAGTATGCCAGTTAGCATAGCAGAACATAACAGTATGCCAGTTAGCAGAACATAACAGTATGCCAGTTAGCAGAACATAACAGTATGCCAGTTAGCAGAACATAACAGTATGCCAGTTAGCAGAACATAACAGTATGCCAGTTAGCAGAACATAACAGTATGCCAGTTAGCAGAACATAACAGTATGCCAGTTAGCAGAACATAACAGTATGCCAGTTAGCAGAACATAACAGTATGCCAGTTAGCAGAACATAACAGTATGCCAGTTAGCAGAACATAACAGTATGCCAGTTAGCAGAACATAACAGTATGCCAGTTAGCAGAACATAACAGTATGCCAGTTAGCAGAACATAACAGTATGCCAGTATGCAGAACATAACAGTATGCCAGTTAGCAGAACATAACAGTATGCCAGTTAGCAGAACATAACAGTATGCCAGTTAGCAGAACATAACAGTATGCCAGTTAGCAGAACATAACAGTATGCCAGTTAGCAGAACATAACAGTATGCCAGTTAGCAGAACATAACAGTATGCCAGTTAGCAGAACATAACAGTATGCCAGTTAGCAGAACATAACAGTATGCCAGTATGCAGAACATAACAGTATGCCAGTTAGCAGAACATAACAGTATGCCAGTTAGCAGAACATAACAGTATGCCAGTTAGCAGAACATAACAGTATGCCAGTTAGCAGAACATAACAGTATGCCAGTTAGCAGAACATAACAGTATGCCAGTTAGCAGAACATAACAGTATGCCAGTTAGCAGAACATAACAGTATGCCAGTTAGCAGAACATAACAGTATGCCAGTTAGCATAGCAGAACATAACAGTATGCCAGTTAGCAGAACATAACAGTATGCCAGTTAGCAGAACATAACAGTATGCCAGAACATAACAGTATGCCAGTTAGCAGAACATAACAGTATGCCAGTTAGCAGAACATAACAGTATGCCAGTTAGCAGAACATAACAGTATGCCAGTTAGCAGAACATAACAGTATGCCAGTTTAGCAGAACATAACAGTATGCCAGTTAGCAGAACATAACAGTATGCCAGTTAGCAGAACATAACAGTATGCCAGTTAGCAGAACATAACAGTATGCCAGTTAGCAGAACATAACAGTATGCCAGTTAGCAGAACATAACAGTATGCCAGTTAGCAGAACATAACAGTATGCCAGTTAGCAGAACATAACAGTATGCCAGTTAGCAGAACATAACAGTATGCCAGTTAGCAGAACATAACAGTATGCCAGTTAGCAGAACATAACAGTATGCCAGTTAGCAGAACATAACAGTATGCCAGTTAGCATAGCAGAACATAACAGTATGCCAGTTAGCAGAACACAACAGTATGCCAGTTAGCATAGCAGAACATAACAGTTTGCCAGTTAGCAGAACATAACAGTATGCCAGTTAGCAGAACATAACAGTATGCCAGTTAGCAGAACATAACAGTATGCCAGTTAGCAGAACATAACAGTATGCCAGTTAGCAGAACATAACACTATGCCAGTTAGCAGAACATAACAGTATGCCAGTTAGCAGAACATAACAGTATGCCAGTTAGCAGAACATAACAGTATGCCAGTTAGCAGAACATAACAGTATGCCAGTTAGCAGAACATAACAGTATGCCAGTTAGCAGAACATAACAGTATGCCAGTTAGCAGAACATAACAGTATGCCAGTTAGCAGAACATAACAGTATGCCAGTTAGCAGAACATAACAGTATGCCAGTTAGCAGAACATAACAGTATGCCAGTTAGCAGAACATAACAGTATGCCAGTTAGCAGAACATAACAGTATGCCAGTTAGCAGAACATAACAGTATGCCAGTTAGCAGAACATAACAGTATGCCAGTTAGCAGAACATAACAGTATGCCAGTTAGCAGAACATAACAGTATGCCAGTTAGCAGAACATAACAGTATGCCAGTTAGCAGAACATAACAGTATGCCAGTTAGCAGAACATAACAGTATGCCAGTTAGCAGAACATAACAGTATGCCAGTTAGCAGAACATAACAGTATGCCAGTTAGCAGAACATAACAGTATGCCAGTTAGCAGAACATAACAGTATGCCAGTTAGCAGAACATAACAGTATGCCAGTTAGCAGAACATAACAGTATGCCAGTTAGCAGAACATAACAGTATGCCAGTTAGCAGAACATAACAGTATGCCAGTTAGCAGAACATAACAGTATGCCAGTTAGCAGAACATAACACTATGCCAGTTAGCAGAACATAACAGTATGCCAGATAGCAGAACATAACAGTATGCCAGTTAGCAGAACATAACAGTATGCCAGTTAGCAGAACATAACAGTATGCCAGTTAGCAGAACATAACAGTATGCCAGTTAGCAGAACATAACAGTATGCCAGTTAGCAGAACATAACAGTATGCCAGTATGCAGAACATAACAGTATGCCAGTTAGCAGAACATAACAGTATGCCAGTTAGCAGAACATAACAGTATGCCAGTTAGCAGAACATAACAGTATGCCAGTTAGCAGAACATAACAGTATGCCAGTTAGCAGAACATAACAGTATGCCAGTTAGCAGAACATAACAGTATGTCAGTATGCAGAACATAACAGTGTGCCAGTTAGCAGAACATAACAGTATGCCAGTTAGCAGAACATAACAGTATGCCAGTTAGCATAGCAGAACATAACAGTATGCCAGTTAGCAGAACATAACAGTGTGCCAGTTAGCAGAACATAACAGTATGCCAGTTAGCAGAACATAACAGTATGCCAGTTAGCAGAACATAACAGTATGCCAGTTAGCAGAACATAACAGTATGCCAGTTATGCCATAGCAGAACATAACAGTATGCCAGTTAGCAGAACATAACAGTATGCCAGTTAGCAGAACATAACAGTATGCCAGTTAGCAGAACATAACAGTATGCCAGTTAGCAGAACATAACAGTATGCCAGTTAGCAGAACATAACAGTATGCCAGTTAGCAGAACATAACAGTATGCCAGTTAGCAGAACATAACAGTATGCCAGTTAGCAGAACATAACAGTATGCCAGTTAGCAGAACATAACAGTATGCCAGTTAGCAGAACATAACAGTATGCCAGTTAGCAGAACATAACAGTATGCCAGTTAGCAGAACATAACAGTATGCCAGTTAGCAGAACATAACAGTATGCCAGTTAGCAGAACATAACAGTATGCCAGTATAGCAGAACATAACAGTATGCCAGTTAGCAGAACATAACAGTATGCCAGTTAGCAGAACATAACAGTATGCCAGTTAGCAGAACATAACAGTATGCCAGTTAGCAGAACATAACAGTATGCCAGTTAGCAGAACATAACAGTATGCCAGTTAGCAGAACATAACAGTATGCCAGTTAGCAGAACATAACAGTATGCCAGTTAGCAGAACATAACAGTATGCCAGTTAGCAGAACATAACAGTATGCCAGTTAGCAGAACATAACAGTATGCCAGTTAGCATAGCAGAACATAACAGTATGCCAGTTAGCAGAACATAACAGTATGCCAGTTAGCAGAACATAACAGTATGCCAGTTAGCAGAACATAACAGTATGCCAGTTAGCAGAACATAACAGTATGCCAGTTAGCAGAACATAACAGTATGCCAGTTAGCAGAACATAACAGTATGCCAGTTAGCAGAACATAACAGTATGCCAGTTAGCAGAACATAACAGTATGCCAGTTAGCAGAACATAACAGTATGCCAGTTAGCAGAACATAACAGTATGCCAGTTAGCAGAACATAACAGTATGTCAGTATGCAGAACATAACAGTGTGCCAGTTAGCAGAACATAACAGTATGCCAGTTAGCAGAACATAACAGTATGCCAGTTAGCATAGCAGAACATAACAGTATGCCAGTTAGCAGAACATAACAGTGTGCCAGTTAGCAGAACATAACAGTATGCCAGTTAGCAGAACATAACAGTATGCCAGTTAGCAGAACATAACAGTATGCCAGTTAGCAGAACATAACAGTATGCCAGTTAGCAGAACATAACAGTATGCCAGTTAGCAGAACATAACAGTATGCCAGTTAGCATAGCAGAACATAACAGTATGCCAGTTAGCATAGCAGAACATAACAGTATGCCAGTTAGCAGAACACAACAGTATGCCAGTTAGCATAGCAGAACATAACAGTTTGCCAGTTAGCAGAACATAACAGTATGCCAGTTAGCAGAACATAACAGTATGCCAGTTAGCAGAACATAACAGTATGCCAGTTAGCAGAACATAACAGTATGCCAGTTAGCATAGCAGAACATAACAGTATGCCAGTTAGCAGAACATAACAGTATGTCAGTATGCAGAACATAACAGTGTGCCAGTTAGCAGAACATAACAGTATGCCAGTTAGCAGAACATAACAGTATGCCAGTTAGCATAGCAGAACATAACAGTATGCCAGTTAGCAGAACATAACAGTATGCCAGTTAGCAGAACATAACAGTATGCCAGTTAGCAGAACATAACAGTATGCCAGTTAGCAGAACATAACAGTATGCCAGTTAGCAGAACATAACAGTATGCCAGTTAGCAGAACATAACAGTATGCCAGTTAGCAGAACATAACAGTATGCCAGTTAGCAGAACATAACAGTATGCCAGTTAGCATAGCAGAACATAACAGTATGCCAGTTAGCAGAACATAACAGTATGCCAGTTAGCAGAACATAACAGTATGCCAGTTAGCAGAACATAACAGTATGCCAGTTAGCAGAACATAACAGTATGCCAGTTAGCAGAACATAACAGTATGCCAGTTAGCAGAACATAACAGTATGCCAGTTAGCAGAACATAACAGTATGCCAGTTAGCAGAACATAACAGTATGCCAGTTAGCAGAACATAACAGTATGCCAGTTAGCATAGCAGAACATAACAGTATGCCAGTTAGCAGAACATAACAGTATGCCAGTTAGCAGAACATAACAGTATGCCAGTTAGCAGAACATAACAGTATGCCAGTTAGCAGAACATAACAGTATGCCAGTTAGCAGAACATAACAGTATGCCAGTTAGCAGAACATAACAGTATGCCAGTTAGCAGAACATAACAGTATGCCAGTTAGCATAGCAGAACATAACAGTATGCCAGTTAGCAGAACATAACAGTATGCCAGTTAGCAGAACATAACAGTATGCCAGTTAGCAGAACATAACAGTATGCCAGTTAGCAGAACATAACAGTATGCCAGTTAGCAGAACATAACAGTATGCCAGTTAGCAGAACATAACAGTATGCCAGTTAGCAGAACATAACAGTATGCCAGTTAGCAGAACATAACAGTATGCCAGTTAGCAGAACATAACAGTATGCCAGTTAGCAGAACATAACAGTATGCCAGTTAGCAGAACATAACAGTATGCCCAGAACATAACAGTATGCCAGTTAGCAGAACATAACAGTATGCCAGTTAGCAGAACATAACAGTATGCCAGTTAGCAGAACATAACAGTATGCCAGTTAGCAGAACATAACAGTATGCCAGTTAGCAGAACATAACAGTATGCCAGTTAGCAGAACATAACAGTATGCCAGTTAGCAGAACATAACAGTATGCCAGTTAGCAGAACATAACAGTATGCCAGTTAGCATAATAGCAGAACATAACAGTATGCCAGTTAGCAGAACATAACAGTATGCCAGTTAGCAGAACATAACAGTATGCCAGTTAGCAGAACATAACAGTATGCCAGTTAGCAGAACATAACAGTATGCCAGTTAGCAGCCAGTTAGCAGAACATAACAGTATGCCAGTTAGCAGTTAGCAAACATAACAGTATGCCAGTTAGCAGAACATAACAGTATGCCAGTTAGCAGAACATAACAGTATGCCAGTTAGCAGAACATAACAGTATGCCAGTTAGCAGAACATAACAGTATGCCAGTTAGCAGAACATAACAGTATGCCAGTTAGCAGAACATAACAGTATGCCAGTTAGCAGAACATAACAGTATGCCAGTTAGCAGAACATAACAGTATGCCAGTTAGCAGAACATAACAGTATGCCAGTTAGCAGAACATAACAGTATGCCAGTTAGCAGAACATAACAGTATGCCAGTTAGCAGAACATAACAGTATGCCAGTTAGCAGAACATAACAGTATGCCCAGTTAGCAGTTAGCAGAACATAACAGTATGCCAGTTAGCAGAACATAACAGTATGCCAGTAGCATAGCAGAACATAACAGTATGCCAGTTAGCAGAACATAACAGTATGCCAGTTAGCAGAACATAACAGTATGCCAGTTAGCAGAACATAACAGTATGCCAGTTAGCAGAACATAACAGTATGCCAGTTAGCAGAACATAACAGTATGCCAGTTAGCAGAACATAACAGTATGCCAGTTAGCAGAACATAACAGTATGCCAGTTAGCAGAACATAACAGTATGCCAGTTAGCAGAACATAACAGTATGCCAGTTAGCAGAACATAACAGTATGCCAGTTAGCAGAACATAACAGTATGCCAGTTAGCAGAACATAACAGTATGCCAGTTAGCAGAACATAACAGTATGCCAGTTAGCAGAACATAACAGTATGCCAGTTAGCAGAACATAACAGTATGCCAGTTAGCAGAACATAACAGTATGCCAGTTAGCAGAACATAACAGTATGCCAGTTAGCAGAACATAACAGTATGCCAGTTAGCAGAACATAACAGTATGCCAGTTAGCAGAACATAACAGTATGCCAGTTAGCAGAACATAACAGTATGCCAGTTAGCAGAACATAACAGTATGCCAGTTAGCAGAACATAACAGTATGCCAGTTAGCAGAACATAACAGTATGCCAGTTAGCAGAACATAACAGTATGCCAGTTAGCAGAACATAACAGTATGCCAGTTAGCATAGCAGAACATAACAGTATGCCAGTTAGCAGAACATAACAGTATGCCAGTTAGCAGAACATAACAGTATGCCAGTTAGCAGAACATAACAGTATGCCAGTTAGCAGAACATAACAGTATGCCAGTTAGCAGAACATAACAGTATGCCAGTTAGCAGAACATAACAGTATGCCAGTTAGCAGAACATAACAGTATGCCAGTATGCCAGTTAGCAGAACATAACAGTATGCCAGTTAGCAGAACATAACAGTATGCCAGTTAGCAGAACATAACAGTATGCCAGTTAGCAGAACATAACAGTATGCCAGTTAGCATAGCAGAACATAACAGTATGCCAGTTAGCAGAACATAACAGTATGCCAGTTAGCAGAACATAACAGTATGCCAGTTAGCAGAACATAACAGTATGCCAGTTAGCAGAACATAACAGTATGCCAGTTAGCAGAACATAACAGTATGCCAGTTAGCAGAACATAACAGTATGCCAGTTAGCATAGCAGAACATAACAGTATGCCAGTTAGCAGAACATAACAGTATGCCAGTTAGCAGAACATAACAGTATGCCAGTTAGCAGAACATAACAGTATGCCAGTTAGCAGAACATAACAGTATGCCAGTTAGCAGAACATAACAGTATGCCAGTTAGCAGAACATAACAGTATGCCAGTTAGCAGAACATAACAGTATGCCAGTTAGCAGAACATAACAGTATGCCAGTTAGCAGAACATAACAGTATGCCAGTTAGCAGAACATAACAGTATGCCAGTTAGCAGAACATAACAGTATGCCAGTTAGCAGAACATAACAGTATGCCAGTTAGCAGAACATAACAGTATGCCAGTTAGCAGAACATAACAGTATGCCAGTTAGCAGAACATAACAGTATGCCAGTTAGCAGAACATAACAGTATGCCAGTTAGCAGAACATAACAGTATGCCAGTTAGCAGAACATAACAGTATGCCAGTTAGCAGAACATAACAGTATGCCAGTTAGCAGAACATAACAGTATGCCAGTTAGCAGAACATAACAGTATGCCAGTTAGCAGAACATAACAGTATGCCAGTTAGCAGAACATAACAGTATGCCAGTTAGCAGAACATAACAGTATGCCAGTTAGCAGAACATAACAGTATGCCAGTTAGCAGAACATAACAGTATGCCAGTTAGCAGAACATAACAGTATGCCAGATAGCAGAACATAACAGTATGCCAGTTAGCAGAACATAACAGTATGCCAGTTAGCAGAACATAACAGTATGCCAGTTAGCAGAACATAACAGTATGCCAGTTAGCAGAACATAACAGTATGCCAGTTAGCAGAACATAACAGTATGCCAGTTAGCAGAACATAACAGTATGCCAGTTAGCATAGCAGAACATAACAGTATGCCAGTTAGCATAGCAGAACATAACAGTATGCCAGTTAGCAGAACATAACAGTATGCCAGTTAGCATAGCAGAACATAACAGTATGCCAGTTAGCAGAACATAACAGTATGCCAGTTAGCAGAACATAACAGTATGCCAGTTAGCAGAACATAACAGTATGCCAGTTAGCAGAACATAACAGTATGCCAGTTAGCAGAACATAACAGTATGCCAGTTAGCAGAACATAACAGTATGCCAGTTAGCAGAACATAACAGTATGCCAGTATGCAGAACATAACAGTATGCCAGTTAGCAGAACATAACAGTATGCCAGTTAGCAGAACATAACAGTATGCCAGTTAGCAGAACATAACAGTATGCCAGTTAGCAGAACATAACAGTATGCCAGTTAGCAGAACATAACAGTATGCCAGTATAGCAGAACATAACAGTATGCCAGTTAGCAGAACATAACAGTATGCCAGTTAGCAGAACATAACAGTATGCCAGTTAGCAGAACATAACAGTATGCCAGTTAGCAGAACATAACAGTATGCCAGTTAGCAGAACATAACAGTATGCCAGTTAGCAGAACATAACAGTATGCCAGTTAGCAGAACATAACAGTATGCCAGTTAGCAGAACATAACAGTATGCCAGTTAGCAGAACATAACAGTATGCCAGTTAGCAGAACATAACAGTATGCCAGTAGCATAGCAGAACATAACAGTATGCCAGTTAGCAGAACATAACAGTATGCCAGTTAGCAGAACATAACAGTATGCCAGTTAGCAGAACATAACAGTATGCCAGTTAGCAGAACATAACAGTATGCCAGTTAGCAGAACATAACAGTATGCCAGTTAGCAGAACATAACAGTATGCCAGTTAGCAGAACATAACAGTATGCCAGTTAGCAGAACATAACAGTATGCCAGTTAGCAGAACATAACAGTATGCCAGTTAGCAGAACATAACAGTATGCCAGTTAGCAGAACATAACAGTATGCCAGTTATAGCAGAACATAACAGTATGCCAGTTAGCAGAACATAACAGTATGCCAGTTAGCAGAACATAACAGTATGCCAGTTAGCAGAACATAACAGTATGCCAGTTAGCAGAACATAACAGTATGCCAGTTAGCAGAACATAACAGTATGCCAGTTAGCAGAACATAACAGTATGCCAGTTAGCAGAACATAACAGTATGCCAGTTAGCAGAACATAACAGTATGCCAGTTAGCAGAACATAACAGTATGCCAGTTAGCAGAACATAACAGTATGCCAGTTAGCAGAACATAACAGTATGCCAGTTAGCAGAACATAACAGTATGCCAGTTAGCAGAACATAACAGTATGCCAGTTAGCAGAACATAACAGTATGCCAGTTAGCAGAACATAACAGTATGCCAGTTAGCAGAACATAACAGTATGCCAGTTAGCAGAACATAACAGTATGCCAGTTAGCAGAACATAACAGTATGCCAGTTAGCAGAACATAACAGTATGCCAGTTAGCATAGCAGAACATAACAGTATGCCAGTTAGCAGAACATAACAGTATGCCAGTTAGCAGAACATAACAGTATGCCAGTTAGCAGAACATAACAGTATGCCAGTTAGCAGAACATAACAGTATGCCAGTTAGCAGAACATAACAGTATGCCAGTTAGCAGAACATAACAGTATGCCAGTTAGCAGAACATAACAGTATGCCAGTTAGCAGAACATAACAGTATGCCAGTTAGCAGAACATAACAGTATGCCAGTTAGCAGAACATAACAGTATGCCAGTTAGCAGAACATAACAGTATGCCAGTTAGCAGAACATAACAGTATGCCAGTTAGCAGAACATAACAGTATGCCAGTTAGCAGAACATAACAGTATGCCAGTTAGCAGAACATAACAGTATGCCAGTTAGCAGAACATAACAGTATGCCAGTTAGCAGAACATAACAGTATGCCAGTTAGCAGAACATAACAGTATGCCAGTTAGCAGAACATAACAGTATGCCAGTTAGCATAGCAGAACATAACAGTATGCCAGTTAGCAGAACATAACAGTATGCCAGTTAGCATAGCAGAACATAACAGTATGCCAGTTAGCAGAACATAACAGTATGCCAGTTAGCAGAACATAACAGTATGCCAGTTAGCAGAACATAACAGTATGCCAGTTAGCAGAACATAACAGTATGCCAGTTAGCAGAACATAACAGTATGCCAGTTAGCAGAACATAACAGTATGCCAGTTAGCAGAACATAACAGTATGCCAGTTAGCAGAACATAACAGTATGCCAGTTAGCAGAACATAACAGTATGCCAGTTAGCAGAACATAACAGTATGCCAGTTAGCAGAACATAACAGTATGCCAGTTAGCAGAACATAACAGTATGCCAGTTAGCAGAACATAACAGTATGCCAGTTAGCAGAACATAACAGTATGCCAGTTAACAGTATGCCAGTTAGCAGAACATAACAGTATGCCAGTTAGCAGAACATAACAGTATGCCAGTTAGCAGAACATAACAGTATGCCAGTTAGCAGAACATAACAGTATGCCAGTTAGCAGAACATAACAGTATGCCAGTTAGCAGAACATAACAGTATGCCAGTTAGCAGAACATAACAGTATGCCAGTTAGCATAGCAGAACATAACAGTATGCCAGTTAGCAGAACATAACAGTATGCCAGTTAGCAGAACATAACAGTATGCCAGTTAGCAGAACATAACAGTATGCCAGTTAGCAGAACATAACAGTATGCCAGTTAGCAGAACATAACAGTATGCCAGTTAGCAGAACATAACAGTATGCCAGTTAGCAGAACATAACAGTATGCCAGTTAGCAGAACATAACAGTATGCCAGTTAGCAGAACATAACAGTATGCCAGTTAGCAGAACATAACAGTATGCCAGTTAGCAGAACATAACAGTATGCCAGTTAGCAGAACATAACAGTATGCCAGTTAGCAGAACATAACAGTATGCCAGTTAGCAGAACATAACAGTATGCCAGTTAGCAGAACATAACAGTATGCCAGTTAGCAGAACATAACAGTATGCCAGTTAGCAGAACATAACAGTATGCCAGTTAGCAGAACATAACAGTATGCCAGTAGCAGAACATAGCAGAACATAACAGTATGCCAGTTAGCAGAACATAACAGTATGCCAGTTAGCAGAACATAACAGTATGCCAGTATGCAGAACATAACAGTATGCCAGTTAGCAGAACATAACAGTATGCCAGTTAGCAGAACATAACAGTATGCCAGTTAGCAGAACATAACAGTATGCCAGTTAGCAGAACATAACAGTATGCCAGTTAGCAGAACATAACAGTATGCCAGTTAGCAGAACATAACAGTATGCCAGTTAGCAGAACATAACAGTATGCCAGTTAGCATAGCAGAACATAACAGTATGCCAGTTAGCAGAACATAAGAGTGTGCCAGTTAGCAGAACATAACAGTATGCCAGTTAGCAGAACATAACAGTATGCCAGTTAGCAGAACATAACAGTATGCCAGTTAGCAGAACATAACAGTATGCCAGTTAGCAGAACATAACAGTATGCCAGTTAGCAGAACATAACAGTATGCCAGTTAGCAGAACATAACAGTATGCCAGTTAGCAGAACATAACAGTATGCCAGTTAGCAGAACATAACAGTATGCCAGTTAGCAGAACATAACAGTATGCCAGTTAGCAGAACATAACAGTATGCCAGTTAGCAGAACATAACAGTATGCCAGTTAGCAGAACATAACAGTATGCCAGTTAGCAGAACATAACAGTATGCCAGTTAGCAGAACATAACAGTATGCCAGTTAGCAGAACATAACAGTATGCCAGTTAGCAGAACATAACAGTATGCCAGTTAGCAGAACATAACAGTATGCCAGTTAGCAGAACATAACAGTATGCCAGTATGCAGAACATAACAGTATGCCAGTTAGCAGAACATAACAGTATGCCAGTATGCAGAACATAACAGTATGCCAGTTAGCAGAACATAACAGTATGCCAGTTAGCAGAACATAACAGTATGCCAGTTAGCAGAACATAACAGTATGCCAGTTAGCAGAACATAACAGTATGCCAGTTAGCAGAACATAACAGTATGCCAGTTAGCAGAACATAACAGTATGCCAGTTAGCAGAACATAACAGTATGCCAGTTAGCAGAACATAACAGTATGCCAGTTAGCAGAACATAACAGTATGCCAGTTAGCAGAACATAACAGTATGCCAGTTAGCAGAACATAACAGTATGCCAGTTAGCAGAACATAACAGTATGCCAGTTAGCAGAACATAACAGTATGCCAGTATGCAGAACATAACAGTATGCCAGTTAGCAGAACATAACAGTATGCCAGTTAGCAGAACATAACAGTATGCCAGTTAGCAGAACATAACAGTATGCCAGTTAGCAGAACATAACAGTATGCCAGTTAGCAGCAGAACATAACAGTATGCCAGTTAGCAGAACATAACAGTATGCCAGTTAGCAGAACATAACAGTATGCCAGTTAGCAGAACATAACAGTATGCCAGTTAGCATAGCAGAACATATGCCAGTTAGCACAGTATGCCAGTTAGCAGAACATAACAGTATGCCAGTTAGCAGAACATAACAGTATGCCAGTTAGCAGAACATAACAGTATGCCAGTTAGCAGAACATAACAGTATGCCAGTTAGCAGAACATAACAGTATGCCAGTTAGCAGAACATAACAGTATGCCAGTTAGCATAGCAGAACATAACAGTATGCCAGTTAGCATAGCAGAACATAACACTATGCCAGTTAGCAGAACATAACAGTATGCCAGTTAGCATAGCAGAACATAACAGTATGCCAGTTAGCAGAACATAACAGTATGCCAGTTAGCATAGCAGAACATAACAGTATGCCAGTTAGCAGAACATAACACTATGCCAGTTAGCAGAACATAACAGTATGCCAGTTAGCATAGCAGAACATAACAGTATGCCAGTTAGCAGAACATAACAGTATGCCAGTTAGCAGAACATAACAGTATGCCAGTTAGCAGAACATAACAGTATGCCAGTTAGCAGAACATAACAGTATGCCAGTTTAGCAGAACATAACAGTATGCCAGTTAGCAGAACATAACAGTATGCCAGTTAGCAGAACATAACAGTATGCCAGTTAGCAGAACATAACAGTATGCCAGTTAGCAGAACATAACAGTATGCCAGTTAGCAGAACATAACAGTATGCCAGTTAGCAGAACATAACAGTATGCCAGTTAGCAGAACATAACAGTATGCCAGTTAGCAGAACATAACAGTATGCCAGTTAGCATAGCAGAACATAACAGTATGCCAGTTAGCAGAACATAACAGTATGCCAGTTAGCAGAACATAACAGTATGCCAGTTAGCAGAACATAACAGTATGCCAGTTAGCATAGCAGAACATAACAGTATGCCAGTTAGCAGAACATAACAGTATGCCAGTTAGCAGAACATAACAGTATGCCAGTTAGCAGAACATAACAGTATGCCAGTTAGCAGAACATAACAGTATGCCAGTTAGCAGAACATAACAGTATGCCAGTTAGCAGAACATAACAGTATGCCAGTTAGCATAGCAGAACATAACAGTATGCCAGTTAGCAGAACATAACAGTATGCCAGTTAGCAGAACATAACAGTATGCCAGTTAGCAGAACATAACAGTATGCCAGTTAGCAGAACATAACAGTATGCCAGTATGCAGAACATAACAGTATGCCAGTTAGCAGAACATAACAGTATGCCAGTTAGCAGAACATAACAGTATGCCAGTTAGCAGAACATAACAGTATGCCAGTTAGCAGAACATAACAGTATGCCAGTTAGCAGAACATAACAGTATGCCAGTTAGCAGAACATAACAGTATGCCAGTTAGCAGAACATAACAGTATGCCAGTTAGCAGAACATAACAGTATGCCAGTTAGCAGAACATAACAGTATGCCAGTTAGCAGAACATAACAGTATGCCAGTTAGCAGAACATAACAGTATGCCAGTTAGCAGAACATAACAGTATGCCAGTTAGCAGAACATAACAGTATGCCAGTTAGCAGAACATAACAGTATGCCAGTTTAGCAGAACATAACAGTATGCCAGTTAGCAGAACATAACAGTATGCCAGTTAGCAGAACATAACAGTATGCCAGTTAGCAGAACATAACAGTATGCCAGTTAGCAGAACATAACAGTATGCCAGTTAGCAGAACATAACAGTATGCCAGTTAGCAGAACATAACAGTATGCCAGTTAGCAGAACATAACAGTATGCCAGTTAGCAGAACATAACAGTATGCCAGTTAGCAGAACATAACAGTATGCCAGTTAGCAGAACATAACAGTATGCCAGTTAGCAGAACATAACAGTATGCCAGTTAGCAGAACATAACAGTATGCCAGTTAGCAGAACATAACAGTATGCCAGTTAGCAGAACATAACAGTATGCCAGTTAGCAGAACATAACAGTATGCCAGTTAGCAGAACATAACAGTATGCCAGTTAGCAGAACATAACAGTATGCCAGTTAGCAGAACATAACAGTATGCCAGTTAGCAGAACATAACAGTATGCCAGTTAGCAGAACATAGCAGAACATAACAGTATGCCAGTTAGCAGAACATAACAGTATGCCAGTTAGCAGAACATAACAGTATGCCAGTTAGCAGAACATAACAGTATGCCAGTTAGCAGAACATAACAGTATGCCAGTTAGCAGAACATAACAGTATGCCAGTTAGCAGAACATAACAGTATGCCAGTTAGCAGAACATAACAGTATGCCAGTTAGCAGAACATAACAGTATGCCAGTTAGCAGAACATAACAGTATGCCAGTTAGCAGAACATAACAGTATGCCAGTTAGCAGAACATAACAGTATGCCAGTTAGCAGAACATAACAGTATGCCAGTTAGCAGAACATAACAGTATGCCAGTTAGCAGAACATAACAGTATGCCAGTTAGCAGAACATAACAGTATGCCAGTTAGCAGAACATAACAGTATGCCAGTTAGCAGAACATAACAGTATGCCAGTTAGCAGAACATAACAGTATGCCAGTTTAGCAGAACATAACAGTATGCCAGTTAGCAGAACATAACAGTATGCCAGTTAGCAGAACATAACAGTATGCCAGTTAGCAGAACATAACAGTATGCCAGTATGCCAGTTAGCAGAACATAACAGTATGCCAGTTAGCAGAACATAACAGTATGCCAGTTAGCAGAACATAACAGTATGCCAGTTAGCAGAACATAACAGTATGCCAGTTAGCAGAACATAACAGTATGCCAGTTAGCAGAACATAACAGTATGCCAGTTAGCAGAACATAACAGTATGCCAGTTAGCAGAACATAACAGTATGCCAGTTAGCATAGCAGAACATAACAGTATGCCAGTTAGCAGAACATAACAGTATGCCAGTATGCCAGTTAGCAGAACATAACAGTATGCCAGTTAGCAGAACATAACAGTATGCCAGTTAGCAGAACATAACAGTATGCCAGTTAGCAGAACATAACAGTATGCCAGTTAGCAGAACATAACAGTATGCCAGTTAGCAGAACATAACAGTATGCCAGTTAGCAGAACATAACAGTATGCCAGTTAGCAGAACATAACAGTATGCCAGTTAGCAGAACATAACAGTATGCCAGTTAGCAGAACATAACAGTATGCCAGTTAGCAGAACATAACAGTATGCCAGTTAGCAGAACATAACAGTATGCCAGTTAGCAGAACATAACAGTATGCCAGTTAGCAGAACATAACAGTATGCCAGTTAGCAGAACATAACAGTATGCCAGTTAGCAGAACATAACAGTATGCCAGTTAGCAGAACATAACAGTATGCCAGTTAGCAGAACATAACAGTATGCCAGTAGCATAGCAGAACATAACAGTATGCCAGTTAGCAGAACATAACAGTATGCCAGTTAGCAGAACATAACAGTATGCCAGTTAGCAGAACATAACAGTATGCCAGTTAGCAGAACATAACAGTATGCCAGTTAGCAGAACATAACAGTATGCCAGTTAGCAGAACATAACAGTATGCCAGTTAGCAGAACATAACAGTATGCCAGTTAGCAGAACATAACAGTATGCCAGTTAGCAGAACATAACAGTATGCCATGCCAGTTAGCAGAACATAACAGTATGCCAGTTAGCAGAACATAACAGTATGCCAGTTAGCAGAACATATGCAGTTAGCAGAACATAACAGTATGCCAGTTAGCAGAACATAACAGTATGCCAGTTAGCAGAACATAACAGTATGCCAGTTAGCAGAACATAACAGTATGCCATAGCAGAACATAACAGTATGCCAGTTAGCAGAACATAACAGTATGCCAGTTAGCAGAACATAACAGTATGCCAGTGCCATAGCAGAACATAACAGTATGCCAGTTAGCAGAACATAACAGTATGCCAGTTAGCAGAACATAACAGTATGCCAGTTAGCAGCCAACACATAACAGTATGCCATAGCAGAACATAACAGTATGCCAGTTAGCAGAACATAACAGTATGCCAGTAGCATAGCAGAACATAACAGTATGCCAGTTAGCAGAACATAACAGTATGCCAGTTAGCAGAACATAACAGTATGCCAGTTAGCAGAACATAACAGTATGCCAGTTAGCAGAACATAACAGTATGCCAGTTAGCAGAACATAACAGTATGCCAGTTAGCAGAACATAACAGTATGCCAGTTAGCAGAACATAACAGTATGCCAGTTAGCAGAACATAACAGTATGCCAGTTAGCAGAACATAACAGTATGCCAGTTAGCAGAACATAACAGTATGCCAGTTAGCAGAACATAACAGTATGCCAGTTAGCAGAACATAACAGTATGCCAGTTAGCAGAACATAACAGTATGCCAGTTAGCAGAACATAACAGTATGCCAGTTAGCAGAACATAACAGTATGCCAGTTAGCAGAACATAACAGTATGCCAGTTAGCAGAACATAACAGTATGCCAGTTAGCAGAACATAACAGTATGCCAGTTAGCAGAACATAACAGTATGCCAGTTAGCAGAACATAACAGTATGCCAGTTAGCAGAACATAACAGTATGCCAGTTAGCAGAACATAACAGTATGCCAGTTAGCAGAACATAACAGTATGCCAGTTAGCAGAACATAACAGTATGCCAGTTAGCAGAACATAACAGTATGCCAGTTAGCAGAACATAACAGTATGCCAGTTAGCAGAACATAACAGTATGCCAGTTAGCAGAACATAACAGTATGCCAGTTAGCAGAACATAACAGTATGCCAGTTAGCAGAACATAACAGTATGCCAGTTAGCAGAACATAACAGTATGCCAGTTAGCAGAACATAACAGTATGCCAGTTAGCAGAACATAACAGTATGCCAGTTAGCAGAACATAACAGTATGCCAGTTAGCAGAACATAACAGTATGCCAGTTAGCAGAACATAACAGTATGCCAGTTAGCAGAACATAACAGTATGCCAGTTAGCAGAACATAACAGTATGCCAGTTAGCAGAACATAACAGTATGCCAGTTAGCAGAACATAACAGTATGCCAGTTAGCAGAACATAACAGTATGCCAGTTAGCAGAACATAACAGTATGCCAGTTAGCAGAACATAACAGTATGCCAGTTAGCAGAACATAACAGTATGCCAGTTAGCAGAACATAACAGTATGCCAGTTAGCAGAACATAACAGTATGAACATAACCAGTTAGCAGAACATAACAGTATGCCAGTTAGCAGAACATAACAGTATGCCAGTTAGCATAGCAGAACATAACAGTATGCCAGTTAGCAGAACATAACAGTATGCCAGTTAGCAGAACATAACAGTATGCCAGTTAGCAGAACATAACAGTATGCCAGTTAGCAGAACATAACAGTATGCCAGTTAGCAGAACATAACAGTATGCCAGTTAGCAGAACATAACAGTATGCCAGTTAGCAGAACATAACAGTATGCCAGTTAGCAGAACATAACAGTATGCCAGTTAGCAGAACATAACAGTATGCCAGTTAGCAGAACATAACAGTATGCCAGTTAGCAGAACATAACAGTATGCCAGTTAGCAGAACATAACAGTATGCCAGTTAGCAGAACATAACAGTATGCCAGTTAGCAGAACATAACAGTATGCCAGTTAGCAGAACATAACAGTATGCCAGTTAGCAGAACATAACAGTATGCCAGTTAGCAGAACATAACAGTATGCCAGTTAGCAGAACATAACAGTATGCCAGTTAGCAGAACATAACAGTATGCCAGTTAGCAGAACATAACAGTATGCCAGTTAGCAGAACATAACAGTATGCCAGTTAGCAGAACATAACAGTATGCCAGTTAGCAGAACAGAACATAACAGTATGCCAGTTAGCAGAACATAACAGTATGCCAGTTATGCCAGTATAGCAGAACATAACAGTATGCCAGTTAGCAGAACATAACAGTATGCCAGTTAGCAGAACATAACAGTATGCCAGTTAGCAGAACATAACAGTATGCCAGTTAGCAGAACATAACAGTATGCCAGTTAGCAGAACATAACAGTATGCCAGTTAGCAGAACATAACAGTATGCCAGTTAGCAGAACATAACAGTATGCCAGTTAGCAGAACATAACAGTATGCCAGTTAGCAGAACATAACAGTATGCCAGTTAGCAGAACATAACAGTATGCCAGTTAGCAGAACATAACAGTATGCCAGTTAGCAGAACATAAACAGTATGCCAGTTAGCAGAACATAACAGTATGCCAGTTAGCAGAACATAACAGTATGCCAGTTAGCAGAACATAACAGTATGCCAGTTAGCAGAACATAACAGTATGCCAGTTAGCAGAACATAACAGTATGCCAGTTAGCAGAACATAACAGTATGCCAGTTAGCAGAACATAACAGTATGCCAGTTAGCAGAACATAACAGTATGCCAGTTAGCAGAACATAACAGTATGCCAGTTAACATAGCAGAACATAACAGTATGCCAGTTAGCAGAACATAACAGTATGCCAGTTAGCAGAACATAACAGTATGCCAGTTAGCAGAACATAACAGTATGCCAGTTAGCAGAACATAACAGTATGCAGAACATAACAGTATGCCAGTTAGCAGAACATAACAGTATGCCAGTTAGCAGAACATAACAGTATGCCAGTTAGCAGAACATAACAGTATGCCAGTTAGCAGAACATAACAGTATGCCAGTTAGCAGAACATAACAGTATGCCAGTTAGCAGAACATAACAGTATGCCAGTTAGCAGAACATAACAGTATGCCAGTATAGCAGAACATAACAGTATGCCAGTTAGCAGAACATAACAGTATGCCAGTTAGCCAGTTAGCAGAACATAACAGTATGCCAGTTAGCAGAACATAACAGTATGCCAGTTAGCAGAACATAACAGTATGCCAGTTAGCAGAACATAACAGTATGCCAGTTAGCAGAACATAACAGTATGCCAGTTAGCAGAACATAACAGTATGCCAGTTAGCAGAACATAACAGTATGCCAGTTAGCAGAACATAACAGTATGCCAGTTAGCAGAACATAACAGTATGCCAGTTAGCAGAACATAACAGTATGCCAGTTTAGCAGAACATAACAGTATGCCAGTTAGCAGAACATAACAGTATGCCAGTTAGCAGAACATAACAGTATGCCAGTAGCATAGCAGAACATAACAGTATGCCAGTTAGCAGAACATAACAGTATGCCAGTATGCCAGTTAGCAGAACATAACAGTATGCCAGTTAGCAGAACATAACAGTATGCCAGTTAGCAGAACATAACAGTATGCCAGTTAGCAGAACATAACAGTATGCCAGTTAGCAGAACATAACAGTATGCCAGTTAGCAGAACATAACAGTATGCCAGTTAGCAGAACATAACAGTATGCCAGTTAGCAGAACATAACAGTATGCCAGTTAGCAGAACATAACAGTATGCCAGTTAGCAGAACATAACAGTATGCCAGTTAGCAGAACATAACAGTATGCCAGTTAGCAGAACATAACAGTATGCCAGTTAGCAGAACATAACAGTATGCCAGTTGCAGAACATAACAGTATGCCAGTTAGCAGAACATAACAGTATGCCAGTTAGCAGAACATAACAGTATGCCAGTTAGCATAGCAGAACATAACAGTATGCCAGTTAGCAGAACATAACAGTATGCCAGTTAGCAGAACATAACAGTATGCCAGTTAGCAGAACATAACAGTATGCCAGTTAGCAGAACATAACAGTATGCCAGTTAGCAGAACATAACAGTATGCCAGTTAGCAGAACATAACAGTATGCCAGTTAGCAGAACATAACAGTATGCCAGTTAGCATAGCCAGTTAACATAACAGTATGCCAGTTAGCAGAACATAACAGTATGCCAGTTAGCAGAACATAACAGTATGCCAGTTAGCAGAACATAACAGTATGCCAGTTAGCAGAACATAACAGTATGCCAGTTAGCAGAACATTATGCCAGTTAGCAGAACATAACAGTATGCCAGTTAGCAGAACATAACAGTATGCCAGTTAGCAGAACATAACAGTATGCCAGTTAGCAGAACATAACAGTATGCCAGTTAGCAGAACATAACAGTATGCCAGTTAGCAGAACATAACAGTATGCCAGTTAGCAGAACATAACAGTATGCCCAGCATAGCAGAACATAACAGTATGCCAGTTAGCAGAACATAACAGTATGCCAGTTAGCAGAACATAACAGTATGCCAGTTAGCAGAACATAACAGTATGCCAGTTAGCAGAACATAACAGTATGCCAGTTAGCAGAACATAACAGTATGCCAGTATGCAGAACATAACAGTATGCCAGTTAGCAGAACATAACAGTATGCCAGTTAGCAGAACATAACAGTATGCCAGTTAGCAGAACATAACAGTATGCCAGTTAGCAGAACATAACAGTATGCCAGTTAGCATAGCAGAACATAACAGTATGCCAGTTAGCAGAACATAACAGTATGCCAGTTAGCAGAACATAACAGTATGCCAGTTAGCAGAACATAACAGTATGCCAGTTAGCAGAACATAACAGTATGCCAGTTAGCAGAACATAACAGTATGCCAGTTAGCAGAACATAACAGTATGCCAGTATGCAGAACATAACAGTATGCCAGTTAGCAGAACATAACAGTATGCCAGTTAGCAGAACATAACAGTATGCCAGTTAGCAGAACATAACAGTATGCCAGTTAGCAGAACATAACAGTATGCCAGTTAGCAGAACATAACAGTATGCCAGTTAGCAGAACATAACAGTATGCCAGTTAGCAGAACATAACAGTATGCCAGTTAGCAGAACATAACAGTATGCCAGTTAGCAGAACATAACAGTATGCCAGTATGCAGAACATAACAGTATGCCAGTTAGCAGAACATAACAGTATGCCAGTTAGCATAGCAGAACATAACAGTATGCCAGTTAGCAGAACATAACAGTATGCCAGTTAGCAGAACATAACAGTATGCCAGTTAGCAGAACATAACAGTATGCCAGTTAGCAGAACATAACAGTATGCCAGTTAGCAGAACATAACAGTATGCCAGTTAGCAGAACATAACAGTATGCCAGTTAGCAGAACATAACAGTATGCCAGTTAGCAGAACATAACAGTATGCCAGTTAGCAGAACATAACAGTATGCCAGTTAGCATAGCAGAACATAACAGTATGCCAGTTAGCAGAACATAACAGTATGCCAGTTAGCAGAACATAACAGTATGCCAGTTAGCAGAACATAACAGTATGCCAGTTAGCAGAACATAACAGTATGCCAGTATGCAGAACATAACAGTATGCCAGTTAGCAGAACATAACAGTATGCCAGTTAGCAGAACATAACAGTATGCCAGTTAGCAGAACATAACAGTATGCCAGTTAGCAGAACATAACAGTATGCCAGTTAGCAGAACATAACAGTATGCCAGTTAGCAGAACATAACAGTATGCCAGTTAGCAGAACATAACAGTATGCCAGTTAGCAGAACATAACAGTATGCCAGTTAGCAGAACATAACAGTATGCCAGTTAGCAGAACATAACAGTATGCCAGTTAGCAGAACATAACAGTATGCCAGTTAGCAGAACATAACAATGCCAGTTAGCAGAACATAACAGTATGCCAGTTAGCAGAACATAACAGTATGCCAGTTAGCAGAACATAACAGTATGCCAGTTAGCAGAACATAACAGTATGCCAGTTAGCAGAACATAACAGTATGCCAGTTAGCAGAACATAACAGTATGCCAGTTAGCAGAACATAACAGTATGCCAGTTAGCAGAACATAACAGTATGCCAGTTAGCAGAACATAACAGTATGCCAGTTAGCAGAACATAACAGTATGCCAGTTAGCAGAACATAACAGTATGCCAGTTAGCAGAACATAACAGTATGCCAGTTAGCAGAACATAACAGTATGCCAGTTAGCAGAACATAACAGTATGCCAGTTAGCAGAACATAACAGTATGCCAGTTAGCAGAACATAACAGTATGCCAGTTAGCAGAACATAACAGTATGCCAGTTAGCAGAACATAACAGTATGCCAGTTAGCAGAACATAACAGTATGCCAGTTAGCAGAACATAACAGTATGCCAGTTAGCAGAACATAACAGTATGCCAGTTAGCATAGCAGAACATAACAGTATGCCAGTTAGCAGAACATAACAGTATGCCAGTTAGCAGAACATAACAGTATGCCAGTTAGCAGAACATAACAGTATGCCAGTTAGCAGAACATAACAGTATGCCAGTTAGCAGAACATAACAGTATGCCAGTTAGCAGAACATAACAGTATGCCAGTTAGCAGAACATAACAGTATGCCAGTTAGCAGAACATAACAGTATGCCAGTTAGCAGAACATAACAGTATGCCAGTTAGCAGAACATAACAGTATGCCAGTTAGCAGAACATAACAGTATGCCAGTTAGCAGAACATAACAGTATGCCAGTTAGCATAGCAGAACATAACAGTATGCCAGTTAGCAGAACATAACAGTATGCCAGATAGCAGAACATAACAGTATGCCAGTTAGCAGAACATAACAGTATGCCAGTTAGCAGAACATAACAGTATGCCAGTTAGCAGAACATAACAGTATGCCAGTTAGCAGAACATAACAGTATGCCAGTTAGCAGAACATAACAGTATGCCAGTTAGCAGAACATAACAGTATGCCAGTTAGCAGAACATAACAGTATGCCAGTTAGCAGAACATAACAGTATGCCAGTTAGCAGAACATAACAGTATGCCAGTTAGCAGAACATAACAGTATGCCAGTTAGCAGAACATAACAGTATGCCAGTTAGCAGAACATAACAGTATGCCAGTTAGCAGAACATAACAGTATGCCAGTTAGCAGAACATAACAGTATGCCAGTTAGCAGAACATAACAGTATGCCAGTTAGCAGAACATAACAGTATGCCAGTTAGCAGAACATAACAGTATGCCAGTATGCAGAACATAACAGTATGCCAGTTAGCAGAACATAACAGTATGCCAGTTAGCAGAACATAACAGTATGCCAGTTAGCAGAACATAACAGTATGCCAGTTAGCAGAACATAACAGTATGCCAGTTAGCAGAACATAACAGTATGCCAGTTAGCAGAACATAACAGTATGCCAGTTAGCAGAACATAACAGTATGCCAGTTAGCAGAACATAACAGTATGCCAGTTAGCAGAACATAACAGTATGCCAGTTAGCAGAACATAACAGTATGCCAGTTAGCATAGCAGAACATAACAGTATGCCAGTTAGCAGAACATAACAGTATGCCAGTTAGCAGAACATAACAGTATGCCAGTTAGCCAGAACATAACAGTATGCCAGTTAGCAGAACATAACAGTATGCCAGTTAGCAGAACATAACAGTATGCCAGTTAGCAGAACATAACAGTATGCCAGTTAGCAGAACATAACAGTATGCCAGTTAGCAGAACATAACAGTATGCCAGTTAGCAGAACATAACAGTATGCCAGTTAGCAGAACATAACAGTATGCCAGTTAGCAGAACATAACAGTATGCCAGTTAGCAGAACATAACAGTATGCCAGTTAGCAGAACATAACAGTATGCCAGTTAGCAGAACATAACAGTATGCCAGTTAGCAGAACATAACAGTATGCCAGTTAGCAGAACATAACAGTATGCCAGTATGCAGAACATAACAGTATGCCAGTTAGCAGAACATAACAGTATGCCAGTTAGCAGAACATAACAGTATGCCAGTTAGCATAGCAGAACATAACAGTATGCCAGTTAGCAGAACATAACAGTATGCCAGTTAGCAGAACATAACAGTATGCCAGTTAGCAGAACATAACAGTATGCCAGTTAGCAGAACATAACAGTATGCCAGTTAGCAGAACATAACAGTATGCCAGTTAGCAGAACATAACAGTATGCCAGTTAGCAGAACATAACAGTATGCCAGTTAGCATAGCGGAACATAACAGTATGCCAGTTAGCATAGCAGAACATAACAGTATGCCAGTTAGCAGAACATAACAGTATGCCAGTAGCCATAGCAGAACATAACAGTATGCCAGTTAGCAGAACATAACAGTATGCCAGTTAGCAGAACATAACAGTATGCCAGTTAGCAGAACATAACAGTATGCCAGTTAGCAGAACATAACAGTATGCCAGTTTAGCAGAACATAACAGTATGCCAGTTAGCAGAACATAACAGTATGCCAGTTAGCAGAACATAACAGTATGCCAGTTAGCAGAACATAACAGTATGCCAGTTAGCAGAACATAACAGTATGCCAGTTAGCAGAACATAACAGTATGCCAGTTAGCAGAACATAACAGTATGCCAGTTAGCAGAACATAACAGTATGCCAGTTAGCAGAACATAACAGTATGCCAGTTAGCAGAACATAACAGTATGCCAGTTAGCAGAACATAACAGTATGCCAGTTAGCAGAACATAACAGTATGCCAGTTAGCAGAACATAACAGTATGCCAGTTAGCAGAACATAACAGTATGCCAGTTAGCAGAACATAACAGTATGCCAGTTAGCAGAACATAACAGTATGCCAGTTAGCAGAACATAACAGTATGCCAGTTAGCAGAACATAACAGTATGCCAGTTAGCATAGCAGAACATAACAGTATGCCAGTTAGCAGAACATAACAGTATGCCAGTTAGCAGAACATAACAGTATGCCAGTTAGCAGAACATAACAGTATGCCAGTTAGCAGAACATAACAGTATGCCAGTTAGCAGAACATAACAGTATGCCAGTTAGCAGAACATAACAGTATGCCAGTTAGCAGAACATAACAGTATGCCAGTTAGCAGAACATAACAGTATGCCAGTTAGCATAGCAGAACATAACAGTATGCCAGTTAGCAGAACATAACAGTATGCCAGTTAGCAGAACATAACAGTATGCCAGTTAGCAGAACATAACAGTATGCCAGTTAGCAGAACATAACAGTATGCCAGTTAGCAGAACATAACAGTATGCCAGTTAGCAGAACATAACAGTATGCCAGTTAGCAGAACATAACAGTATGCCAGTTAGCAGAACATAACAGTATGCCAGTTAGCATAGCAGAACATAACAGTATGCCAGTTAGCAGAACATAACAGTATGCCAGTTAGCAGAACATAACAGTATGCCAGTTAGCAGAACATAACAGTATGCCAGTTAGCAGAACATAACAGTATGCCAGTTAGCAGAACATAACAGTATGCCAGTTAGCAGAACATAACAGTATGCCAGTTAGCAGAACATAACAGTATGCCAGTTAGCAGAACATAACAGTATGCCAGTTAGCAGAACATAACAGTATGCCAGTTAGCAGAACATAACAGTATGCCAGTTAGCAGAACATAACAGTATGCCAGTTAGCAGAACATAACAGTATGCCAGTTAGCAGAACATAACAGTATGCCAGTTAGCAGAACATAACAGTATGCCAGTTAGCAGAACATAACAGTATGCCAGTTAGCAGAACATAACAGTATGCCAGTTAGCAGAACATAACAGTATGCCAGTTAGCAGAACATAACAGTATGCCAGTTAGCAGAACATAACAGTATGCCAGTTAGCAGAACATAACAGTATGCCAGTTAGCAGAACATAACAGTATGCCAGTTAGCAGAACATAACAGTATGCCAGTTAGCAGAACATAACAGTATGCCAGTTAGCAGAACATAACAGTATGCCAGTTAGCAGAACATAACAGTATGCCAGTTAGCAGAACATAACAGTATGCCAGTTAGCAGAACATAACAGTATGCCAGTTAGCAGAACATAACAGTATGCCAGTTAGCAGAACATAACAGTATGCCAGTTAGCAGAACATAACAGTATGCCAGTTAGCAGAACATAACAGTATGCCAGTTAGCAGAACATAACAGTATGCCAGTTAGCAGAACATAACAGTATGCCAGTTAGCAGAACATAACAGTATGCCAGTTAGCAGAACATAACAGTATGCCAGTTAGCAGAACATAACAGTATGCCAGTTAGCAGAACATAACAGTATGCCAGTTAGCAGAACATAACAGTATGCCAGTTAGCAGTTAGCAGAACATAACAGTATGCCAGTTAGCAGAACATAACAGTATGCCAGTTAGCAGAACATAACAGTATGCCAGTTAGCAGAACATAACAGTATGCCAGTTAGCAGAACATAACAGTATGCCAGTTAGCAGAACATAACAGTATGCCAGTTAGCAGAACATAACAGTATGCCAGTTAGCAGAACATAACAGTATGCCAGTTAGCAGAACATAACAGTATGCCAGTTAGCAGAACATAACAGTATGCCAGTTAGCATAGCAGAACATAACAGTATGCCAGTTAGCAGAACATAACAGTATGCCAGTTAGCAGAACATAACAGTATGCCAGTTAGCAGAACATAACAGTATGCCAGTTAGCAGAACATAACAGTATGCCAGTTAGCAGAACATAACAGTATGCCAGTTAGCAGAACATAACAGTATGCCAGTTAGCAGAACATAACAGTATGCCAGTTAGCAGAACATAACAGTATGCCAGTTAGCAGAACATAACAGTATGCCAGTTAGCAGAACATAACAGTATGCCAGTTAGCAGAACATAACAGTATGCCAGTTAGCAGAACATAACAGTATGCCAGTTAGCAGAACATAACAGTATGCCAGTTAGCAGAACATAACAGTATGCCAGTTAGCAGAACATAACAGTATGCCAGTTAGCAGAACATAACAGTATGCCAGTTAGCAGAACATAACAGTATGCCAGTTAGCAGAACATAACAGTATGCCAGTTAGCAGAACATAACAGTATGCCAGTTAGCAGAACATAACAGTATGCCAGTTAGCAGAACATAACAGTATGCCAGTTAGCAGAACATAACAGTATGCCAGTTAGCAGAACATAACAGTATGCCAGTTAGCAGAACATAACAGTATGCCAGTTAGCAGAACATAACAGTATGCCAGTTAGCAGAACATAACAGTATGCCAGTTTAGCAGAACATAACAGTATGCCAGTTAGCAGAACATAACAGTATGCCAGTTAGCAGAACATAACAGTATGCCAGTTAGCAGAACATAACAGTATGCCAGTTAGCAGAACATAACAGTATGCCAGTTAGCAGAACATAACAGTATGCCAGTTAGCAGAACATAACAGTATGCCAGTTAGCAGAACATAACAGTATGCCAGTTAGCAGAACATAACAGTATGCCAGTTAGCAGAACATAACAGTATGCCAGTTAGCAGAACATAACAGTATGCCAGTTAGCAGAACATAACAGTATGCCAGTTAGCAGAACATAACAGTATGCCAGTTAGCAGAACATAACAGTATGCCAGTTAGCAGAACATAACAGTATGCCAGTTAGCAGAACATAACAGTATGCCAGTTAGCAGAACATAACAGTATGCCAGTTAGCAGAACATAACAGTATGCCAGTTAGCAGAACATAACAGTATGCCAGTTAGCAGAACATAACAGTATGCCAGTTAGCAGAACATAACAGTATGCCAGTTAGCAGAACATAACAGTATGCCAGTTAGCAGAACATAACAGTATGCCAGTTAGCAGAACATAACAGTATGCCAGTTAGCAGAACATAACAGTATGCCAGTTAGCAGAACATAACAGTATGCCAGTTAGCAGAACATAACAGTATGCCAGTTAGCAGAACATAACAGTATGCCAGTTAGCAGAACATAACAGTATGCCAGTTAGCAGAACATAACAGTATGCCAGTTAGCAGAACATAACAGTATGCCAGTTAGCAGAACATAACAGTATGCCAGTTAGCAGAACATAACAGTATGCCAGTTAGCAGAACATAACAGTATGCCAGTTAGCAGAACATAACAGTATGCCAGTTAGCAGAACATAACAGTATGCCAGTTAGCAGAACATAACAGTATGCCAGTTAGCAGAACATAACAGTATGCCAGTTAGCAGAACATAACAGTATGCCAGTTAGCAGAACATAACAGTATGCCAGTTAGCAGAACATAACAGTATGCCAGTTAGCAGAACATAACAGTATGCCAGTTAGCAGAACATAACAGTATGCCAGTTAGCAGAACATAACAGTATGCCAGTTAGCAGAACATAACAGTATGCCAGTTAGCAGAACATAACAGTATGCCAGTTAGCAGAACATAACAGTATGCCAGTTAGCAGAACATAACAGTATGCCAGTTAGCAGAACATAACAGTATGCCAGTTAGCAGAACATAACAGTATGCCAGTTAGCAGAACATAACAGTATGCCAGTTAGCAGAACATAACAGTATGCCAGTTAGCAGAACATAACAGTATGCCAGTTAGCAGAACATAACAGTATGCCAGTTAGCAGAACATAACAGTATGCCAGTTAGCAGAACATAACAGTATGCCAGTTAGCAGAACATAACAGTATGCCAGTTAGCAGAACATAACAGTATGCCAGTTAGCAGAACATAACAGTATGCCAGTTAGCAGAACATAACAGTATGCCAGTTAGCAGAACATAACAGTATGCCAGTTAGCAGAACATAACAGTATGCCAGTTAGCAGAACATAACAGTATGCCAGTTAGCAGAACATAACAGTATGCCAGTTAGCAGAACATAACAGTATGCCAGTTAGCAGAACATAACAGTATGCCAGTTAGCAGAACATAACAGTGTGCCAGTTAGCAGAACATAACAGTGTGCCAGTTAGCAGAACATAACAGTATGCCAGTTAGCAGAACATAACAGTATGCCAGTTAGCATAGCAGAACATAACAGTATGCCAGTTAGCAGAACATAACAGTATGCCAGTTAGCAGAACATAACAGTATGCCAGTTAGCAGAACATAACAGTATGCCAGTTAGCAGAACATAACAGTATGCCAGTTAGCAGAACATAACAGTATGCCAGTTAGCAGAACATAACAGTATGCCAGTTAGCAGAACATAACAGTATGCCAGTTAGCAGAACATAACAGTATGCCAGTTAGCAGAACATAACAGTATGCCAGTTAGCAGAACATAACAGTATGCCAGTTAGCAGAACATAACAGTATGCCAGTTAGCAGAACATAACAGTATGCCAGTTAGCAGAACATAACAGTATGCCAGTTAGCAGAACATAACAGTATGCCAGTTAGCAGAACATAACAGTATGCCAGTTAGCAGCAGAACATAACAGTATGCCAGTTAGCAGAACATAACAGTATGCCAGTTAGCAGAACATAACAGTATGCCAGTTAGCAGAACATAACAGTATGCCAGTTAGCAGAACATAACAGTATGCCAGTTAGCAGAACATAACAGTATGCCAGTTAGCAGAACATAACAGTATGCCAGTTAGCAGAACATAACAGTATGCCAGTTAGCAGAACATAACAGTATGCCAGTTAGCAGAACATAACAGTATGCCAGTTAGCAGAACATAACAGTATGCCAGTTAGCAGAACATAACAGTATGCCAGTTAGCAGAACATAACAGTATGCCAGTTAGCAGAACATAACAGTATGCCAGTTAGCAGAACATAACAGTATGCCAGTTAGCAGAACATAACAGTATGCCAGTTAGCAGTATGCCAGTATGCCAGTTAGCAGAACATAACAGTATGCCAGTTAGCAGAACATAACAGTATGCCAGTAGCATAGCAGAACATAACAGTATGCCAGTTAGCAGAACATAACAGTATGCCAGTTAGCAGAACATAACAGTATGCCAGTTAGCAGAACATAACAGTATGCCAGTTAGCAGAACATAACAGTATGCCAGTTAGCAGAACATAACAGTATGCCAGTTAGCAGAACATAACAGTATGCCAGTTAGCAGAACATAACAGTATGCCAGTTAGCAGAACATAACAGTATGCCAGTTAGCAGAACATAACAGTATGCCAGTTAGCAGAACATAACAGTATGCCAGTTAGCAGAACATAACAGTATGCCAGTTAGCAGAACATAACAGTATGCCAGTTAGCAGAACATAACAGTATGCCAGTTAGCAGAACATAACAGTATGCCAGTTAGCAGAACATAACAGTATGCCAGTTAGCAGAACATAACAGTATGCCAGTTAGCAGAACATAACAGTATGCCAGTTAGCAGAACATAACAGTATGCCAGTTAGCAGAACATAACAGTATGCCAGTTAGCAGAACATAACAGTATGCCAGTTAGCAGAACATAACAGTATGCCAGTTAGCAGAACATAACAGTATGCCAGTTAGCAGAGTATGCCAGTTAGCAGAACATAACAGTATGCCAGTTAGCAGAACATAACAGTATGCCAGTTAGCAGAACATAACAGTATGCCAGTTAGCAGAACATAACAGTATGCCAGTTAGCAGAACATAACAGTATGCCAGTTAGCAGAACATAACAGTATGCCAGTTAGCAGAACATAACAGTATGCCAGTTAGCAGAACATAACAGTATGCCAGTTAGCAGAACATAACAGTATGCCAGTAGCAGAACATAGTATGCCAGCAGAACATAACAGTATGCCAGTTAGCAGAACATAACAGTATGCCAGTTAGCAGAACATAACAGTATGCCAGTTAGCAGAACATAACAGTATGCCAGTTAGCAGAACATAACAGTATGCCAGTTAGCAGAACATAACAGTATGCCAGTTAGCAGAACATAACAGTATGCCAGTTAGCAGAACATAACAGTATGCCAGTTAGCAGAACATAACAGTATGCCAGTTAGCAGAACATAACAGTATGCCAGTTAGCAGAACATAACAGTATGCCAGTTAGCAGAACATAACAGTATGCCAGTTAGCAGAACATAACAGTATGCCAGTTAGCAGAACATAACAGTATGCCAGTTAGCAGAACATAACAGTATGCCAGTTAGCAGAACATAACAGTATGCCAGTTAGCAGAACATAACAGTATGCCAGTTAGCAGAACATAACAGTATGCCAGTTAGCAGAACATAACAGTATGCCAGTTAGCAGAACATAACAGTATGCCAGTTAGCAGAACATAACAGTATGCCAGTTAGCAGAACATAACAGTATGCCAGTTAGCAGAACATAACAGTATGCCAGTTAGCAGAACATAACAGTATGCCAGTTAGCAGAACATAACAGTATGCCAGTTAGCAGAACATAACAGTATGCCAGTTAGCAGAACATAACAGTATGCCAGTTAGCAGAACATAACAGTATGCCAGTTAGCAGAACATAACAGTATGCCAGTTAGCAGAACATAACAGTATGCCAGTTAGCAGAACATAACAGTATGCCAGTTAGCAGAACATAACAGTATGCCAGTTAGCAGAACATAACAGTATGCCAGTTAGCAGAACATAACAGTATGCCAGTTAGCAGAACATAACAGTATGCCAGTTAGTATGCCAGCAGAACATAACAGTATGCCAGTTAGCAGAACATAACAGTATGCCAGTTAGCAGAACATAACAGTATGCCAGTTAGCAGAACATAACAGTATGCCAGTTAGCAGAACATAACAGTATGCCAGTTAGCAGAACATAACAGTATGCCAGTTAGCAGAACATAACAGTATGCCAGTTAGCAGAACATAACAGTATGCCAGTTTAGCAGAACATAACAGTATGCCAGTTAGCAGAACATAACAGTATGCCAGTTAGCAGAACATAACAGTATGCCAGTTAGCAGAACATAACAGTATGCCAGTTAGCAGAACATAACAGTTAGCAGAACATAACAGTATGCCAGTTAGCAGAACATAACAGTATGCCAGTTAGCAGAACATAACAGTATGCCAGTTAGCAGAACATAACAGTATGCCAGTTAGCAGAACATAACAGTATGCCAGTTAGCAGAACATAACAGTATGCCAGTTAGCAGAACATAACAGTATGCCAGTTAGCAGAACATAACAGTATGCCAGTTAGCAGAACATAACAGTATGCCAGTTTAGCAGAACATAACAGTATGCCAGTTAGCAGAACATAACAGTATGCCAGTTAGCAGAACATAACAGTATGCCAGTTAGCAGAACATAACAGTATGCCAGCAGAACATAACAGTATGCCAGTTAGCAGAACATAACAGTATGCCAGTTAGCAGAACATAACAGTATGCCAGTTAGCAGAACATAACAGTATGCCAGTTAGCAGAACATAACAGTATGCCAGTTAGCAGAACATAACAGTATGCCAGTTAGCAGAACATAGCAGAACATAACAGTATGCCAGTTAGCAGAACATAACAGTGTGCCAGCATAGCAGAACATAACAGTATGCCAGTTAGCAGAACATAACAGTATGCCAGTTAGCAGAACATAACAGTATACCAGTTAGCAGAACATAACAGTATGCCAGTTAGCAGAACATAACAGTATGCCAGTTAGCAGAACATAACAGTATGCCAGTTAGCAGAACATAACAGTATGCCAGTTAGCAGAACATAACAGTGTGCCAGTTAGCAGAACATAACAGTATGCCAGTTAGCAGAACATAACAGTATGCCAGTTAGCAGAACATAACAGTTTGCCAGTTAGCAGAACATAACAGTGTGCCAGTTAGCAGAACATAACAGTATGCCAGTGGACTGTAGCAGCTAGCAGGTGACAACTGTGGTTTGTGACTACTACGATTCCCAATTTTAGCCAATTGTATTGCAGTAATTCTGTTACTGGTTTGTGGGAAATTATTTTACCAATTTGGAAATTATTTGACCAATTTCGTTAAATAAAAATTCATAAACCAAATAGATATCAGTAAAAACACAATATAACTAATTGTTACTTCTCTGAACTTTCATTATCCTCCCTCCTCATGAGAAATTTGAAAATATCTTAAAGAGTTGCAGGATTTTGGTAACAGAATTTGAAGGCTAAGGGCAATGTCTCAAACTTACAGAAGGCAAATACTAAATATAAGTCTTTATTATTTGGCAGGGGTCTTTAATTCAACATTGTTGTGTTTTGATATATTTCTAATACCTTTTAAGACTTTTTCTGGTAGATGTTTTCAAAGACCCCTTTTCCATCTGAAAGAAATTAAAGCACTTTCTCATTTCTAATATTTAAGATAGAACATATTGAAAATGTATCTATGCCTTCATTTCTTAAAAATATAGACTCTTAGCTTTCTTTTGACACCTAATTTGTCATGTTCCTATGAACTTCCCATGTTGGTGCTCATGGATCATTTTACATGGCCCTTTTTGCTTCCTTGTCTCTTTACATGCAATACTACAAGGGGATTCAAGTTGTATTTTCTAATAATTCAGTCATCCAAATATTGTTATTCACTCATCACATCAAGGGGCTTTACTCCTGTCTATTAGAATGTGTTTCAGAAATCAAAATGTTTTGCGTGTAATTTCATGATCTGGCCTGCCTTGAAGTGTATAACTCTCCTCAGTCCAAAGCCTTCAACCCCTCAACCCCATACCTCAATGCATTGTCAGATCTGTCACTCTGTTCCCTCCGGCGCTTTTGCTTCCTTGTCTCTTTACATGCAATACTACAAGGGGATTCAAGTTGTATTTTCTAATAATTCAGTCATCCAAATATTGTTATTCACTCATCACATCAAGGGGCTTTACTCCTGTCTATTAGAATGTGTTTCAGAAATCAAAATGTTTTGCGTGTAATTTCATGATCTGGCCTGCCTTGAAGTGTATAACTCTCCTCAGTCCAAAGCCTTCAACCCCTCAACCCCATACCTCAATGCATTGTCAGATCTGTCACTCTGTTCCCTCCGGCGCGCCATCTGCTCTCTCCTCTCACCTGACGGGTCATCGCCTTTCGCAGGGACAGTTTACTTGTGGGAGGCTGACCAATGACAGGCCTGCCTATTCAAATGTTCATAGGAGAATTATAATAAAACCATTACATGATGGCTTCCTTGAATACCCATAGTTTGACATAATTGCTTGTGGTGAGATACCTGGTAGCCTAAAATATAAGTAGCCTTCTGATAGCCTAAAATGTACTTATCCCTCTCTCTCACCATGTATGTGTCTGTGTCTGTGTGTGTGTTATCAGATAATAAGAAAAGCTATCTGGTATTATCATTAAAATATGCAGATTTTATGGATAACATCAGCTAAATAAATGTTAAGAGACGATGCACAGGGAAGATCTAAATGACATACTCCTCACGTCCTCTCTCCTTGTCTCCTTCTCAAAACCCATTGGAGGAGAAGGTCAGAGGGGCGGGCCTCTTGCTTGGAGACGAGGAGAGAGGACTCGAAGAGTATGCAATTGAGATTTTCCCTCTGACTCATAGGACTCTGACTATAAGAACAGACACACTTTATTGACCAAAACAATGGTCAGTAAACCACATAGACCAGACCCCCATAGACCAGACCCCGCTGCTATCGCACTGGTGCCTATAAGAGAGCCACCCCCTTACACGCATTCTTAATTTATCCACCATCTTTAACCGTACAGTAGATGGCGACAAACAGGGACACAAAAAAGAAAACGTCTAATAACGAGAAAAAGCAACATCTCGCGATACTACCGGGTTTGTTTGAAACATGGCTTCCTCAATGAAGAAGGCTGCCCACGATATTGAAACGCGAAAACGGACTGATGATGTTGTCTTGTCGGGCGGTATCGACTTCAACGCCCTGTTGTTGTCGCAGCCCGTGCTCGATGGACTGGCGGCTTCTGGATTCAAGAAACCGTCTCCAATCCAGCTCAAAGCCATTCCGTTGGGGCGATGCGGACTCGGTATGATCTGGTCGTCAGCGTCTACAGTAGTTAGCTAGCTAGCAATTTTATGTCTTAACCACCTAACTTCTTGTATTCTAGTTAGTTTCTAGTCTGTATAGACTCTCATTTGAATTTATGCCGCGTTGATAACCAAGTGGGATGGTGGAAGTTACCAGTTGGGAAGTCATAAATACTAGTTTGATGCATTCACGTGCTTTGAACTCGTTGAAACGCCGATTTGCCAACAAGCTGCGTCAACCATAAATTAAAAGTAGTTATCATGCTTGTAAACAAATTATAGTGTTCTCAAAAAAAATATGAATAGATCTCTTTTTGTAAATAATGTTTTGTTACATTTAATAACCAAAGATTGTGGATAAATGAAGATAGTTCACTCAGGCCTTTTTTCATCGTCTCCCATAGACACCAATGCAATAGCAGCTGGGTCTGGTCTACTTAGTTCATTGACTTAAATTGCAGAGGTGGGACCAAGTCATTGTTTTACAAGTCACAAGTAAGTCTCAAGTCTTAGCACTCAAGTCAAGACCTTCAAGTCCTAAACAAGTCATAACGTGCTCCACCAAATGTAATACCATTTCATATTTTTACCAAGAGTAATAGTTAGTATATTACATTTACGCAAATCATGAATGCTTTTTAAAATATCTATATATTTATTACTTTACTTTCCAAATAAACTTTATTTCCATGGAAATACATGGGTAGCCATGAGAAAGACCCCCCTCCCATAGTGATCGACTGTCGAGGATCCCTATGGGGTGCAATTGGACCATGTTGACTTGTACACAATCGCCCAACCTTAACACACACATACACACTCTGTGGGGTTACAGTAAGCTAATGTATGTCAATGGTTTTAGGAGCAGAAGTAACATCAGGCAGGATTTAGGCTACCAACTGCCTAGCCAGTTGTAGCTCAATCTTGTGCAATGATCACGTTCCCGCACTGACTGACTGGGTGGAGGCTTGTGATTTAACGTTATATTAGCCTACATGATACACTAGTAAAGTACTAAAAGATATAGCTGTCGCCTATATTAGCCACGACTTACCGTTTTTTGTGCAGCTTCAAATGTCGAACAAAGTTGGAAATGGTTTGTTCCTCCGTCTGTAATTTTCTTCCCGCATGTTTTGCAAGTTGCCATCTGTTTTTTGTTGATACAGCGTCGTCTTTATATCAGAAAATAATAATTTTGGGTGTCATCTTTCCAAGGGCTCCATCTGAATTCACCCGCCGACGTTCCTCTGCACTGCCAAGCACAACTTTTTCTCAAACTGTAATCCGTTAAATGAAGAGTTGATGTGCTGCACACTTTTTTTTTTTTAATAGCCTCATTTTTAATATTTGGGCTTTGGGAGGGTATCAAGTCAGGTCGAGTCATAAGGCTCCAGTCCATGTCAAGTCTCGAGTCATTGGTGTCAAAGTCGAGTTGCAAGTCATCATATTTGTGACTCGATTCCACACCTCTGTTAAATTGAACCAAAAAAAACCAGCAAGGGTGGTGTCTCACTTCCTCTTCAAAGTCTGCCCACGATATTGAAATGCGAAAACGGACTGATGTTGTCTTGTCGGGCAGTATTGATTTAGCCTTAAAGGCTATTAGGTGACGTCAGGCTCACGTGCATGGCTCTCAGGTGTTTGTCACCTGATGCATGCGCATATGTGCAAGTGTTTACATAGTTTACATAATATTTACAGACAGGAAGCTGGCAACCTACATGCCTCATGTCTGTGCTGTATTTCAGATCTGATAGTGCAGGCCAAGTCTGGCACAGGGAAGACCTGTGTGTTCTCTGCCATCGCCCTGGACTCTCTGGTAATGGAGAACACTACGACACAGGTGACTCAACTCACTCAATTTATCATAACAGAGACATGCATTCATTTCACATGTCAAGGTTGAATGTCATCTATGACATCTGTTTGCTTGACTCTATATTTGGACAGATTACAGGCAAATCTTTGACATAGGATGGACATTGTGTATTGACCAAGATTTCCCTTCCTGTGACAGGTGCTGGTGCTAGCCCCGACCCGTGAGATAGCAGTGCAGATCCACTCTGTGGTGATGGCTATAGGCAGTGCCATGGAGGGCCTGCAGTGTCATGTCTTCATTGGGGGGACGCCCGTCAGCCAGGACAAGATCAGTCTCAAGAAGTGCCACATCGCTGTGGGATCACCAGGTCAGTGACTGTAGGCAAACCTATACAGTTCCTTTGTCATGTAGGTAAATAACCATGGCAACAGTATCATGTGTAGCAAACAGGGGCATAAGTCTAATTGTATATGGATGTGTTCTTCCCTGGCCAGGACGTATCAAGCAGCTGATTGAGCTGGGTCTTTTGGTTACCGCCAGCATCCGTCTGTTTGTGCTGGACGAGGCTGACAAACTACTGGAGGAAGGCAGCTTCCAGGACCAGATCAAGTGAGACACACACACACGGGTCTTCGATCAACTACACCTGACGGACTCTCTGTCTCTCCTAGAGATCCTATTCAATTGCTAGAGCGGCTAAACCCTTAAAGAGCCTAAATGGACTGAAAATGGCAGCCAATGTGGTCAGGGAGACATCCAAACCAGTCTAATTGGAATTAATGACAAAGGCATAGGTGATGCATTTCCTGCTTTTACTCATGCAGGATAAAAAGGCATGTAAATATCAGAAATTATGTAATAGAATTGTCAACCTAAAATATTGTCATCGGTCTTTCCCATATTCATTTAGCAGTGGCTTTTAAAAAATATATCATTTTCAGGATTTTGAAATGTTTTCAGTGTAAACTTAAATGACTAAAGACAGATATAACGTATGTAGAAAAGTTAATGGAGCGATATATATATTCTTTTAAAGAAATTCGCTTTTAAACAGCAACATTTTGTGTCTGTGGCCAAAAGGCGGGCCTTTAAAATGTTTGTTTGGAGACTGTGCTATTGGCCATGCCCCAACCTTACCAAAATGGCTGACGTTTTATACAATCATAAGAAGGTTCATGTCCATTATAATATTCTTATTCCTAATTCTATCTCTAGTTGGATATTCTCCTCTCTACCGGTCAACAAACAGATGTTAGCCCTGTCTGCCACCTACCCAGAATCCCTTGCCCAGCACCTGGCCCACTACATGAGAGAGCCCACCTTCGTCAGACTTAACCCCTCCGACCCCGGACTCATAGGTCAGTATCACAGCTCAACCAGTAACATCCAGGTACAGCAGGCATCACGTCCCAGACAGACACAGAGATATTCCATGATTTTGGGTCATGATTAGCATGAAGATTGTGCTGTGTTTTATTTCACTGAGATGTGTATTCTGCCCCCCTCAGGTTTGAAGCAGTACTACAGGCTGGTGCGCTCCCATGCCATGCCCCATAAGGTGTTTGAGGAGAAGGTTCTGCTCCTGCTGGAGCTGTTCAGTAAAGTTCCCTTCAATCAAGCTCTGGTGTTCTCCAACCTGCACACCAGGTAGGACCCTCAGCTGTAGGGTTACTGTAACATCAACGAGCTATCTGAATCCCTATTAGTAGTTTGTTTCATTTTTCTTTTTGTTCAATCATTTTTTAATGGTTTTCATCCCTACAGGGCTCAGCATTTAGCAGACATTCTGTCCTCGAAGGGCCTTCCTGCTGTCTGTATCTCAGGTGAGAGTGGGCCAGGGCCAGCAAGGAGCATTATACTAGAGTACATTACTCTTACTACACTGCTCAAAAAAATAAAGGGAACACTTAAACAACACAATGTAACTCTAAGTCAATCACACTTCTGTGAAATCAAACTGTCCACTTAGGAAGCAACACTGATTGACAAAAAATGTCACATGCTGTTGTGCAAATGGAATAGACAACAGGTGGAAATTATAGGCAATTAGCAAGACACCCCCAATAAAGGAGTGGTTCTGCAGGTGGTGACCACAGACCACTTCTCAGTTCCTATGCTTCCTGGCTGATGTTTTGGTCACTTGAATGCTGGCGGTGCTTTCACTCTAGTGGTAGCATGAGACGGAGTCTACAACCCACACAAGTGGCTCAGGTAGTGAAGCTCATCCAGGATGGGACATCAATGCGAGCTGTGGCAAGAAGGTTTGCTGTGTCTGTCAGCGTAGTGTCCAGAGCATGGAGGCACTACCAGGAGACAGGCCAGTACATCAGGAGACGTGGAGGAGGCCATAGAAGGGCAACAACCCAGCAGCAGGATCGCTACCTCCGCATTTGTGCAAGGAGGAGCAGGAGGAGCACTGCCAGAGCCCTGCCAGAGCCCTGACCTCCAGCAGGCCACAAATGTGCATGTGTCTGCTCAAACGGTCAGAAACAGACTCAATGAGGGTGGTATGAGAGCCCGACGTCCACAGGTGGGGGTTGTGCTTACAGCCCAACACCGTGCAGGATGTTTGGCATTTGCCAGAGAACACCAAGATTGGCAAATTCGCCACTGGTGCCCTGTGCTCTTCACAGATGAAAGCAGGTTCACATTGAGCACATGTGACAGTCTGGAGATGCCTTGGAGAACGTTTTGCTGCCGGCAACATCCTCCAGCATGACCGGTTTGGCGGTGGGTCAGTCGTGGTGTGGCATTTCTTTGGGGGGCCGCACAGCCCTCCATGTGCTCGCCAGAGGTAGCCTGACTGCCATTAGGTACCGAGATGAGATCCTCAGACCCCTTGTGAGACCATATGCTGGTGCGGTTGGCCCTGGGTTCCTCTTAATGCAAGACAATGCTAGACCTCATGTGGCTGGAGTGTGTCAGCAGTTCCTGCAAGAGGAAGGCATTGATGCTATGGACTGGCCCGCCCGTTCCCCAAACCTGAATCCAATTGAGCACATCTGGGACATCATGTCTCGCTCCATCCACCAACGCCACGTTGCACCACAGACTGTCCAGGAGTTGGCGGATGCTTTAGTCCAGGTCTAGGAGGAGATCCCTCAGGAGACCATCCGCCACCTCATCAGGAGCATGCCCAGGCGTTGTAGGGAGGTCATACAGGCACGTGGAGGCCACACACACTACTGAGCCTCATTTTGACTTGTTTTAAGGACATTACATCAAAGTTGGATCAGCCTGTAGTTTGGTTTTCCACTTTAATTTTGAGTGTGACTCCAAATCCAATCCATGGGTTGATAAATTTGATTTCCATTGATAATTTTTGTGTGATTTTGTTGTCATCACATTCAACTATGTAAAGAAAAAAGTATTTAATAAGAATATTTCATTCATTCAGATCTAGGATGTGTTATTTTAGTGTTCCTTTTTTGAGCAGTGTATATTCTGTTACTACTACTACTATTCTACTGCCATAATAAAACTGAATCAGATGTGTTGTGGTGTACCATGCTGTGATGTGGTGTACTATGCTGTGATGTGGTGTACTGTGATGTGGTGTACCATGCTGTGATGTGGTGTACTATGCTGTGATGTGGTGTACAATGCTGTGTTGTGGTGTACCATGCTGTGATGTGGTGTACTATGCTGTGATGTGGTGTACAATGCTGTGATGTGGTGTACAATGCTGTGATGTGGTGTACAATGCTGTGATGTGGTGTACCATGCTGTGATGTGGTGTACCATGCTGTGATGTGGTGTATTATGCTGTGATGTGGTGTACTATGCTGTGATGTGGTGTGCTGTGATGTGGTGTACTATGCTGTGATGTGGTGTACAATGCTGTGATGTGGTGTACAATGCTGTGATGTGGTGTACAATGCTGTGATGTGGTGTACAATGCTGTGGTGTAACGTGTGTGTGTGTAGGTAGTCTGAGTCAGGACCAGCGAATGGAGGCCATGTCTAAACTGAAGCAGTACCAGTGTAGAGTACTCATCTCTACTGACCTGGTGAGTGTTTCAGCAACATGACCTCACACCTACCTCATCTCCACAATAACCTCACAAATGTCCTTAAGAACAGAACATTTCTGTACCACTTGCTAAAAGCAGCCTCCCCCTCTCCCAGACCTCCAGAGGTATAGATGCTGAGAAGGTGAATCTGGTGATCAACCTGGATGTTCCTCAGGACTGGGAGACCTACATGCACCGTATAGGACGAGCCGGACGCTTTGGTGAGTTCTGCCTGTCAACACAGCCATTATACCGCCATCACAGGGCTAGGACGTCAGTCTGGTCCTAATGTCTGTCTTACACTGCAAGTAGAGACTAGCTGTAGACCTCGGTCTATAGATTGGTCCCAGGGTCAACAGGTTGGCTAATCACTCAGCCGTGTGTGTGTGGAGGTGATAGACAGAACCCTCTAGGCGACTACAAACTGGGTCGTCATGACAAACTCAGGCTGGCAGGAGTGGCAATCTTCTGTTGTCAGAACTTTGCTTTACCTCTCCCTCTTTTACACACACACACACACACACACCTGCTAGCTGTTGTGGATGGGTCCTCATAAGGAGTGTTTTCTCTTTTGTCCCAGGTACACACGGGCTGGCAGTGACCTACTGTTGCCATGGCGAGGAGGAGAACAAGATGATGGCCATCGCTCAGAAGTGCAACCTAATTCTTTGCGCTCTACCAGGTAAGATCTGAATGTCCTTGTGACCTTTGCTTTCAGTCATAGATCAGATTGTGGATTTTTTTTTCTCATCTTCATACAAATGGAGCATGTGTGTGTGGTGTTGATGTGTTATTGTGATGGATCTCCTAACCCCATCATCACTCCTCCAGACCCCATAGAGCCAGGGCTGATGCAGGAGCCTTGTGACTGGGATATCACTGTGGAGGCACTGACACCAGGGACTAATTCCCAGGTGTTCCCCAAGACAGAGCGAAGGAGACGGGCTAAGACCGAATCCCCAGCCCCGAAACCCATCGGGGATCAGAACCCCAGCCCTGTCCACCCAGAGAGCACTGAACCCAGCCGACCATGTAAGAGCCAGCACACAGCCAGTCCTGTGGCTAAGGCTGGTCCGAAGCACAAAAATGCATCCCCTGCCCTGGATGTCCTCCTACCCCCTCCCAAGGCTTCAGTAGTCCCTGGGGCCTCCCTAGCTCTCTCCCGTAAAGAGCAACAGGATGCCCTGCCAAAGATCCCTCCGCTCAGCGCCTTCAAGAGTCAAAGGTCAGGGATCATGACCTTCCAGGAGGCAGAGCTGGACTTCCAGAGCTTCATCAGGGAGGGCCTGGGAAGGACAGTGGAGGTCATCCGACAGTTCAGAGGTCACGGAGACGACGGCGAGGGATTTAACGGTCAGCACGGCTACGAGGAGTCTCATACACTCCAGGATGACGATGTGCCACTCACACACACACACATGACACGGAACGGAGAGCGTCCACCAACACCCACACAGCTTCCTCTAAAGACGAACTCTGACCCGTCACCTTTGGAGTCGACTTCTGATGGGTCCAGCTCTGACTGTGACATGGAGGAAGACCGGCAGGCTGACGAGTCAACGCAGAGCTCCACAGATCAGACCAGAGGAGCTGAACACAAACCAATCATTCCGATTCCAACTCAATCTGCACAGCAATCCACAGTCCTGGATGGGGCAAGGAAACCAAAGTGTACGCCACCTAGAAGCCAACCCAACTCACCGTCTGTACCCCATCCTAGCCACCACAGATCCCCCAGACCAGAGGGGAGAGCTGTGAGTACAAACCCCGGGGAGGGGGAACCTTTGTTGTGGAAGGCAAAGGGCAGAGAGGCTACAGCACAGCAGTGGAGTAGGGAGACGGCTAAGAAAGTCAAAGGGGAGAAGAGAGATATTTCAGAGGAGAGGAAGGTGCCTGAGAATCGAGGGAGTGAGAGGAAGAGGGACAGAGTGAGTGAGGTGGAGGAGGAGGATGATGGTGAGGGTTATGAGGGCTACTGGAGGGCCTACTACAGAGCTTGGGAGGATTACTATGCCTCCATGCCCCCCTCTCACCACCAGGGTTACCATGGCTACCACAGTATGGCGTCCAGCTGGATGGCTGCCTACCGTATGAACTCTGTGTACATGGAGGAACTGTTAAAACACTAACACAGGGCTTCACACGTAGACCAGAGAAACTGAGTTAAACTTCTGCCAAAGACATGAGCTATTCTTTCCACTCAATGTCTGCTGTTATCAGTGAAACAAACAAAGTTAAAGGTGGTTAAAACATTAAAGATATCTTTGTAGAAGCAGCAAACGGTGAACAAACATGAATAATTTCTTCAGTTATTTTAAGGAAATCACTGATTTCCACGTAACAATGTTATTTTGCTGTACACGTTTTGGTCTTTAATTTTGAATGTGAAATAGTGGACTTACGCTAATATTATTGCATGGTAAATGAATGACTTTACTACGTGCATTATTATTATGCCTACTTTGTGTACATGTGTACTTACTTTTATAATAAAGATCCTTTTGTTCAATATGCCTCCTTTCAGACCTTATTTGATGCCCCTTGTCATTCCATATAATAATATAGTATATATTTTTTGCTCCATCTTATTCCAGAAACACAGAGAAGAACATGGGCCAATTCTGATTATACATTTGTTTATTTTTAAATTTAAAAAAATATTTTGTCCAATCAGCTCTGAAAAAGATCTGATGTGATTGGTCAAAAGACCGATTATTGGGGAAAAAAAGATATGATTTGGGCTACCTGTGTAAATGCAGCCATGATGGTATTCTTGGAAAATGCTCAGTCGTCCACCTCAGAATAACACAGGCTAGAACAGCAAGGTCACACGGATCAAACCTGAATACTCCACAATCAGCCAGCAAAGCCCTGCTCATCAAATCAGGCTTGGAACAGTCTCTCCCTCAATATGCCACTCAATCACAGAACACACTTTAAATTATGACCAATTCACCCCATTGACATGTGTCATAGGCTAGCTAGGTCAAGGATGCTGCTATCAAAAGTATGCTGTTTGCTCTGTGCTGCCTGGTGAGAGGAGAAAAGACTTGGAGCATGGCTGTGTCTGCAGGTTTGGGAGACATTTTACGTTTTGATTTAACTGCAAAGATATGAGTAAACTAAATGTGGTACTGTTGACCGTCAATGGAAGGAGTTGAAATATCACCTGGCTTATTTTAGGTCACATCCAAGCAGATGGGTAAAATGAAATGCTCTCTGGACACCCGCTCTTGCTGCTGTCTGTGCTACTGGAAGGGAGGCGAGAGGAGGTGCCGTAGTCGATCCTGCTTTGCTCCCTGCAGCAGTTCACCTATGCCCTCTGCAGTTGCGTTCAACTATAACGGTTCCAGGCCACGGCTTTTCCGTTTCACAACAAGAAGACAAAGGCCAGGATTCCGGTTTGGATCCTCGCCATCTGGTCTTTCAGGTTACTTATAGCTATCCTTTCGCTGGCTCTGTCCAGACGTTATCTGTTTTACATGATGTGCCGTCGTCACGTAGGCAAACACGTGACGTTTGGCGCATATATTTTGGTTCCAGTGTGGGGCTGCAGCCTGACTTTAATAGTTATTCACTACGCGTGGATATTTAAAGTAGTCAGGCAACACGGTAACAAAGTATCAGACCGCGGGATTCAGCTGAGGCCCTCTGTGTCGAGGCACATCTGGAGTTGGCAGAACTCTGTTGTTTCAGCACCGCGGATAGCACCGGGGCAAACGGTCAAATACTTACTAGCGGCTGTAGCGTTGCTGATTCTGCAACTCCCACGGTGCACGGTGATCACAGTGTCTGAGGAGACCAGCACCCCTGCAGCGGAGAAAGCTCAGGAGAGAGTGAGGTCCGTGTGTCTCCTCACCCCCACCGCTAGGGAGAGGGGACAGAAGAGGACAGAGGGGAAACTGGCCAAGCGCTTTGGGTACATCATCATCACCTTCACTCTCTTCTGGATGCCCATGGTTGTGATTCTGCTAATACACGCCATCGTGACGAGGGGCAGAGACTCAGTGAGTAGGCTATATCATGAAATGATCAGAAAATTAGTCTTTACAGCTTTCATATTCATTTACAACTTTTACAGTGTTTAATTTGGTAGGCTACTCTTTCATTCCCTCTTCTCTCCCGTCCTCTTTCCCTCTGTCCCTCCATCTACCCTGTTTTCCTCTCTGCCCCTGCCCCTGCCATCCCCTCCCTCTCCCCTGGAGCTGGAGACCTCAGCCATGATCCTGACCTGTGTCCCTGTAGCTGTGGTCCCCCTCATCTACACCATGGTCACCAGACAGTTCCGCTCTGAGTTCAGCAAACTGCTCTCCTCACTCCTCTGCAGGGGCTGAGGAATCAATCCAGACCCAGGAGGACTGAGAACTGGGACCCCTGGACAGAAGTCAAGGCTGGTCTGCAGAGGATTCAATTGTAGTGCCCTGTCAGCACAATATCATTTCATACAATTGAGAATTCTATCATCATGTGTAAATAATCTAATAACATCTCACTTTTGAGGTTTTTGCCTGAGTTTATTCAGGTAAATATTAAAACATGCTAGCCAGGCTGGTAGCCTTTTTATCACATGTATAGATGTATGAATTGAATAGACAGTAGCTAATGGGATTGTACAGTATGTGCCGTAACGATGCCTTTATGAGGGGTATGACTGTTTAGCGTCTGTACTTACTGTCATCAGCATGTGTGAAATTGCAATTAGTGAAGGAAGAAAAGCTACTTACAACTATAATACACACACACACACACACACTACATCCCACCACCCCCAATGTCTGTTAGTGGATGACATAAGAGACAGAGTCAGAGGTGGTTTCGGCAGATATAGATGTTTTTATCAGGCGTTTTCACAGTCGGGACACAAGACAAGGTCATAAATAATAACCAACGACTGACAGGATACGCACAGCATTAGTGTCAACAACGACAGGAGTCAGGGGAAAGCAAAGAGTGATGGAGAGACTGAGCCGAAGAAAAGACAAATTGGCTAAGGGAAAAGAAAACTAAAAAGAAGAGAGAGGACTGACACAATAACAGACCTTAGTGTTAATCATTAGGGAAAAGATAACAATGATTTGACACTTTTTAGGGGAGTATTGTGTGTTTGATCACTGCCCCCCCTACAGTGTCATGGTAGGCTAGACTGCAAAGTCAGCCTTTTTATTTGATTTAAGTCATGGTATGCAGGACTTGTGATAACACTTTTCTATTTCAACCCAATAACGTGAACCTACTTTTACAGACTGCTGTTGTCTCCGCTTTTCTGTCAATCTAATTCAAATAGTGTTACAACCAGGCCTGGAAACTGTGAGTAAGATGTAATTCACTTCGGAAAAGTGCCTGCCTGGCTGTGCTTGTTTCTCTGTTTGCTCTGTGACAGAGAGCGTCTGACTGTGTATTACACGTACACTAATAGCCCAAGTCGGATTTCCCCTCGACCAGGCCCACAAATTGGGGAAAACCATTATTATTTCCTATTGACCCCAATTGTAAAATTGGCAACCTCGTTGTTAAATATTTGTTATACAGAAATAACAAAACATGCTGAAAATGTACATGTAGTCAGGTCAAAAATCCCAATCTACAGTTTGCAATGCTCCCACATAAGGAAATAGCCTGCGAGAAGAGCCCTGTGGCTTCAGGCTATTCGGTGTGGGATATTTGGGGACGCGGAGTCCAAGTAGGCTATGTATGGAAAACATTTCATCACAGGTAAGACATTTAACTTGTTTAGTACCATTCGTTTGTAACTCCACTAACTGCTTGTAGCTGTATAGTCTGTTTGTTTGTGTTGTTGGTCTTGGCTAGTTTAATGTTCCGGTCAGTAGATAGCTAGCACTCACTCACTCAAGTGGCTGCTAGCATCGTCATGAAAAGGGGCATGAGGGAAGCCCTACAATATGTTTTTCTAAGTAGAGAGAACGCTAGGGAGCAGGCCATGTTGGAAAGTGATCTTTAGACATGTTGTACTTCTCTTAAATGTAGTTTTGTAATTGACTAAAACAAGCAGACAACAAGAAAATTGCGTTTGAAAAAGGTAAAGTTTTTGTTGTGAGCCAATGGAGTAACTTACAGTGCATTCGGAAAGTATTCAGACGAATAAGGTGAACCTTTGCCCCAGTCTGAGGTCCTCAGTGCTCTGGAGCAGGTGTTCATCAAGGATCTCTCTGTACTTTGCTCCGTTTATCTTTCCCTCAATCCTGACTAGTCTCCCAGTCCCTGCTGCTGAAAAACATCAACACAGCATGATGCTGCCACCACCATGCTTCATTGTAGGGATGGTGCCAGGTTTCCTCCAGACGTGACGCTTGGCATTCAGGCCAAAGATTTCAATCTTGGTTTCATCAGACCATAGAATCTTGTTTCTCATGGTCTGAGTCCTTTAGGTGCTTTTGGCAAACTCCAAGCGGGCTGAAGTGCCTTTTACTGAGGAGTGACTTCCGTCTGGCCACTCTACCATAAGGGCCTGATTGATTGAGAGATGGTTGTCCTTCTGGAAGGTTCTCCCATCTCCACAGAGAACTATTTAGCTCTGTCAGGGTGACCATTGAGTTCTTGTTCACCTCCCTGACCAAGGCCCTTCTCCCCCGATTGCTCAGTTTTGCCGGGTGGCCAGCTCTAGGAAGAGTCTTGGTGGTTCCAAACTTATTCTATTTAAGAATGATGGCCACTGTGTTCTTGGGGATCTTCAATGCTGCAGACATTTTTTTGGTACTCTTCCCCAGATCTGTGCCTCGACACAATCCTGCCTCGAAGCTCTACAGACAATTCCTTCCACCTCATGGCTTGGGTTTTTGCTCTGACATGCACTGTCAACTGTGAGACCTTAGATAGACAGGTGTGTGCCTTTCCAAATCATGTCCAATCAATTGAATTTACCACAAGTGGACGCTAATCAAGTTGTAGAAACATCTCAAGGATGATCAATGGAAACCGGATGCACATGAGCTCAATTTCAAGATTCATATTAAAGGGTCTTGAATACTTATGCAAATAAGGTATTTCTGGTTTTTATTTTTAATACATTTGTAAAAATTTAGAAAACCTGGCTTCACTTTGTCGTTATGGGGTATTGTGTGTAGATTGATGAGGACATTTTATATTTATTCAATTTTAGAATAAGGCTGTAACAACATTTTTAGAAAGTCAAGGGGTCTGAATACTTTCCGAATGCACTGTAGGTAACCACAGGTTGTTTTCCCTAGAGGGCAAGATCGCAACGTTCTATCCCATAACGACTGGGTCTATACTAGATCCTGGGAGCTATGGTCACGGAATACATCATCGAGTTCTAAAGTAACAATACCTGTGCTTACAAATGCAGGTCATCCACTAAATAAACAATACCACTAACTTCCTGATCCAACATAGTTGAACCCTTTTGGTTTGGTTGAATCACAGGTCCTGTGTCATGTCGTAGATAGATGCCATGGATCTACTCTGCATTGCCCCTTTGTGTGCCTGTATCTCTGGAAGGGTTGGTGTCTGAATTCAGTCTGAATATACTGAAATGAACTGAGCCCAACTCTAGTGTCTGGTAAAGAGACATTTCAGACCCTGTAACCAAGAAGATAAATGGCTAGTGTTAGATGTTAAGGTTGGTTTAGGTCCATGGGTGGGTGTCATCCAGTCCTCCATGTCTCTGTGGTCACCATGACAACAGATGTCCCAGGTTCAAGTTCTCCAGGAAAAAAATAAAAAATTTAAGACCTAGAATGTCCCAGGGGAAAAACATGGAAGGCCACAGAAAAAGTACAAACACCAAGTTTCTATCCACATAGAAGATTACAGACACCCAACAACTTTGAAAAATGCCAGCTGAGTTTGGGGAGAAAACATTGACGACTAAAAACAACTACCAAAAGCATACTGTTCTTCACACAGAACGGAGGAAAGGATACAACAGGACGACAACGAGACAGAAAGAGATACACAGGACGACAACGAGAGAGAAAGAGAGTGAGAGAGGACAGCTTCACTGGCTCTGCCAAACAATGGGAAAATATTACAAAATATTCTATTAACAATATTCACAATATAACCCAGGCTCTGGACAGATCTCTGTCAGAAATTCTCAGCAAACACCTTGTGCTTTTAGTTAGACGTGGTTTAAGTTTAAATACAACCTTTTTGGTCTTGGTGTTGGATAATGAAGCAAGTTTACATAAAAGGTCTGTTGAATATCTACAACTAGAGCCCAGAGGAAAGCAAAGGGAGGGAAACCGACCTACAAAAAAAGAGAGAAATAAAATCAAGAATTTACTCAAACGAAACAGGCACATATTGTGTAAAAGGCTTCCAGCTGAGAATTTTGGACAAAAATATGTACAGGAGCTTTCCATGAGTGGCAGCTAGTCACACATATACAGAGCCATGGACACTTACAGAAAGAGCTCAACTACAGACAGCTCCTCAAACTCACACACGCTCATACAGGCATACACACATACACGTTCACAAATATAAGAAACCCACTAGTATCTCTGACACAGACACCTACCATAGTTTGATTTGTTAAGAATTTTCACTGTGAAATTAAATTATACCTGGGGAGAAAAAAAAAGAAAAGGAAAAAGATTTTGGATGGTGATTGACATGTATCTATGACGACGAATAAGTGGATCAAACTGAATCTAACCATAAATAACATAACAAACCAGAGGAAAACTTTAATGATGTCAATATGTCTAAGTTCTTTTCTTTGATATGATCGCTGTTTCCTGCTGTAACGATGTAAAGACCAGACAGGTCAAATGTCAAACTCAGGTTCCAAACCATAAAAAGGTCGTCCTTGCTATCCGGGATCCTTGGGACATCCATACCCCCCATTGAAGTTGAAATTTAAAATGGTTAAGGTTAGGGTGAGGTAAGGGTTATTGTTAAGGTTAGGGTTAAGTAAGTGTTATTGTTAAGGTGAGGGTTAAGGTTAGGTGAAGGTTATTGTTAAGGTAAGGGTTAGGGTTAGGTAAGGGTTAAGGTTTTAGTGTAGGGATGTCCTAATGATCCCGGATAGCACTAACCATAAAAAGGTGCAGCGTGCCCAGTGACATGTGACTTTACTGCTCTACATCTCTCCAGCGACCCATCAAGAGTTTCTCTTTCTCTTTCATACACTCCAAAAACTCAAACCTTTTTTATTTTCTCTAACACACATTCTCTCTCACACACTTATAACCTACCAAACACACACAAAACGCACACTCAAACATACAGAAGCGCCCAGACACCTACAGTAGACTGTATCTAAAATCCATCCTCCATTTCTACAGGAAGTCCATGTCATTACAGCAGATCTCCACTAGTAGGCAGTCCTTCTCCATGTCTTCAGTCTGGGACTCGGCCTTCAGAGCATTCGCCTGCTCGTCTGTCGTATCCTTCGCACTGTCCTTCTGTCTATCTGCATGAGTCTGTCTATCCATCCTATCTGTCTGTCTGTCCGCGCGTCCTGCTGCGCTTCTACTCTCACAGCGCAGACACCTTCACAACGTTCTGAAGGGCGGGGCCTGGGGGTGGAGGGTGGGCGTCGCTCTCAGGAGTGGTCGCTGGGGGCGTCGGAATGCTGATGATCGCAGTGGTGATCGTGCCACTCTGGCAGTTGAGGCGTGCGGGTTCGTCCACACGCATGTTCAGACTGGAGCGACTGGAGAGAGAGAGAGGAGGGGAGTGGAGAGAGAGAGAGGCAGGGAGTGGAGAGAGAGAGAGGCAGGGAGTGGAGAGAGAGAGGCATGGAGTGGAGAGAGAGAGAGGCAGGGAGTGGAGAGAGAGAGGCAGGGAGTGGAGAGAGAGAGAGGCAGGGAGTGGAGAGAGAGAGAGGCAGGGAGTGGAGAGAGAGAGGCAGGGAGTGGAGAGAGAGAGAGGCAGGGAGTGGAGAGAGAGAGAGGCAGGGAGTGGAGAGAGGCAGGGAGTGGAGAGAGAGAGGCAGGGAGTGGAGAGAGAGAGAGGAGGGGATGAGAAACATATTTTTATGAGACCAATTTGTTTTGTTATTTTTTGTTGAGGGGAGGTTACAGGTACATTATCCATTTCAAGTTATCCAGTTATAAATCCTGTTCCTGTAGGCTGCCACTCAAAAGAAAAAACTCAGAAGAAATACACAGTTTCATAATAAACAATAAATTCAGTATAAACAGGAATAGAAAATAAATAAATGTGGGCCTCCACCCCCAAACTCCACTCAATTGTCCAGTGTTGGTGATTGCGTGCCCACTGGATGGAGACATGTTGGCTGGGTGGGGTTGGGGGAATGGAATGGGAGGTTGGGGGAATGGGATGGGAGTTTGGGGGAATGGGATATTCGAGCACGGTGGTGACATGGTAAAGAGGCTCAGAGAGAATACCACCAAATCGCTTGTTCACAGCCACGAATACTTTTGTAAGTTTTAACCCCGTGGTCTGTGGGCAGTTTTGTTGAGCAGGCGTTTCAATGCCCTGACAGATGTCATGTCTCCGGCAGATGCAGTTAGCTTATTTCTTAGTCAGTTCATAGTCAGTTGTTCGAATGGCACTAGGAGTGTGTTCATGTTTCCAAGTTTCAGACATGTTCTCAAATGCCATTGAAATGACAGCAGCGGTATGAGAACCAGCACATTCTTGGGCAATACGGCTTTCCTCAGTACGAAATCCTCGTCGACCCACTGTTCTGTCAGACTCAGCATGCTCATGGGGCTGACATCGCTGGTCCAAATGTCAGTCGTGGCACCCATAGCAAGCAGCATAATGAATTAAATTATCTTGGCGTTAATGGATTTCGGCTTTGAGTTACTTACTCTTTTAAATGAATGCTCAACTTGAACTTGTTTAGTTGTTGGAAGTGTGCGCCTAGTATTTTTCAGCTTTTGTTGTGTAGAGCTGTATTTTTCGTGGCGTCATTACATCATCTACCTACGTTATAAAGGTATGCACGTCATCTACCTACGTTATATAGGTATGTACATCATCTACCTACGTTATATAGGTATGCACATCATCTACCTACGTTATATAGGTATGTACGTCACCTACCTACGTTATATAGGTATGTACGTCACCTACCTACGTTATATAGGTATGTATGCACGTCATCTACCTACGTTATATAGGTATGTACATCATCTACCTACGTTATATAGGTATGTACATCATCTACCTACGTTATATAGGTATGTACGTCATCTACCTACGTTATATAGGTATGTATGCACGTCATCTACCTACGTTATATAGGTATGTACATCATCTACCTACGTTATATAGGTATGTACATCATCTACCTACGTTATATAGGTATGTACGTCATCTACCTACGTTATATAGGTATGTACGTCATCTACCTACGTTATATAGGTAGGTATGCACGTCATCTACCTACGTTATATAGGTATGTACGTCATCTACCTACGTTATATAGGTATGTATGCACGTCATCTACCTACGTTATATAGGTATGTACATCATCTACCTACGTTATATAGGTATGTACATCATCAACCTACGTTATATAGGTATGTACGTCATCTACCTACGTTATATAGGTATGTATGCACGTCATCTACCTACGTTATATAGGTATGTATGCACGTCATCTACCTACGTTATATAGGTGTGTACATCATCTACCTACGTTATATAGGTATGTACGTCATCTACCTACGTTATATAGGTATGTATGCACGTCATCTACCTACGTTATATAGGTATGTATGCACGTCATCTACCTACGTTATATAGGTATGTACATCATCTACCTACGTTATATAGGTATGTACGTCATCTACCTACGTTATATAGGTATGTATGCACGTCATCTACCTACGTTATATAGGTATGTACATCATCTACCTACGTTATATAGGTATGTACATCATCTACCTACGTTATATAGGTATGTACGTCATCTACCTACATTATATAGGTATGTACGTCATCTACCTACGTTATATAGGTAGGTATGCACGTCATCTACCTACGTTATATAGGTATGTACGTCATCTACCTACGTTATATAGGTATGTATGCACGTCATCTACCTACGTTATATAGGTATGTACATCATCTACCTACGTTATATAGGTATGTACATCATCTACCTACATTATATAGGTATGTACGTCATCTACCTACGTTATATAGGTATGTATGCACGTCATCTACCTACGTTATATAGGTATGTATGCACGTCATCTACCTACGTTATATAGGTATGTACATCATCTACCTACGTTATATAGGTATGTACATCATCTACCTACGTTATATAGGTATGTACGTCATCTACCTACGTTATATAGGTATGTATGCACGTCATCTACCTACGTTATATAGGTATGTACATCATCTACCTACGTTATATAGGCATGTACATCATCTACCTACGTTATATAGGTATGTACGTCATCTACCTACGTTATATAGGTATGTATGCACGTCATCTACCTACGTTATATAGGTATGTACGTCATCTACCTACGTTATATAGGTATGTACGTCATCTACCTACGTTATATAGGTATGTATGTACGTCATCTACCTACGTTATATAGGTATGTACATCATCTACCTACGTTATATAGGTATGTACGTCATCTACCTACGTTATATAGGTATGTATGTACGTCATCTACCTACGTTATATAGGTATGTATGCACGTCATCTACCTACGTTATATAGGTATGTATGCACGTCATCTACCTACGTTATATAGGTATGTATGCACGTCATCTACCTACGTTATATAGGTATGTACGTCATCTATCTACGTTATATAGGTATGTACGTCATCTACCTACGTTATATAGGTATGTATGTACGTCATCTACCTACGTTATATAGGTATGTACATCATCTACCTACGTTATATAGGTATGTACGTCATCTACCTACGTTATATAGGTATGTATGTACGTCATCTACCTACGTTATATAGGTATGTATGCACGTCATCTACCTACGTTATATAGGTATGTATGCACGTCATCTACCTACGTTATATAGGTATGTATGCACGTCATCTACCTACGTTATATAGGTATGCACGTCATCTACCTACGTTATATGCTAATTATTTTGTTTACGTCCCCTTCGGGTCTTTTGGGGTGTTGCATGCTATCAGATAATAGCTTCTCATGCTTTCGCCGAAAAGCATTTTAAAAATCTGACTTGTTGGCTGGATTCACAACGAGTGTAGTGTGACGACCCTCCCACTCTGTCTGCCGTATTCTGTCTTTGTTCTTGTTTCCTTATTAGGATGCCGGTGGGCGGAGTTGAGAGGGTCGTCAGCTACATGGGAAACACCTGGGCCAGGTGTCTCCCAGGATAAATAGACCTCTTCCACATTCATGGAGGAGACTCTCTCCATGCAGACACCTTATGTAGATTGTGTTGTGGTTCTTGGTGGCCTTTTGTTTGTTTGCTTTGGCACCTTTCAACACCCTGCATTATCACATTCATGCATGCAAAACACTCACTTACACTACTGATTACTGATTACACACACCATTCTATATTATACTTAGTTGCTTTAGTTAATAAATATATATTTTGCTACTCCTTATCTCCACGTTGTCTCCCTTTGTTACGGGCTTTGAGCCGGTTCGTGACAGTAGCTTTAATTCAGTACCCTGCATGTGTGTTTTAATGAACGTTTGAGTTTTAATGAGTGCTATTAGCATTTAGCGTAGCACATTTGCATTTCCAGATGGCTAGATGGGACGCCTGCGTGTCGGGTGCGCTTAAGAAGTTTTAAGAACAAATTCTTATTTACAATGACGGCCTACCCCAGCTAAATCCGGGCAACGCTGGGCCAATTGTGCTTCGCCTTGTGGGACTCCCAATCACGGCCAGATGTGATACAGCCTGGATTCGAACCAGGGACTATAGTGATGCCTCTTGCACTGAGATGCAGTGTCTTAGACTGCTGCGTCCATGTGCGTGTGTGTTAACTATTTAACTGTACTAGAATGTTTAAAAGGCAGCTAAAATATTGGTATTGGTTTGTTTTTTGGCAAAGAAAATATCAGATATCGGTATCGGCCAAAAATGTCATATCGGTGCATCCCTAAAATCCCATCATTGGAATGTTTGGTAGTTGGGTTTCGCAAGGGAAGTTGTAAATAGTTGGGGAAGTGGTAAATATTAATATAATTTGATTATATATATATATATATATATATATATATATATATATATATATATATATATATATATTTGCCTGGTAATGTGTCTTTCATATCTTGGAATGCTCTCAAACCATTACTGTCCATGATATCGGCACGGCTACGAGTTCCACATTTTGACCATTGGGGTGATGCAAAAAGCCGCCCTCCACATTGCAAGGCGCTATTGTGAAATATTGGAGTTATGGGCACGCAATTTTGATTCCCAGTTACATTGTTTTGAAAGTTTGTTTAATTTAGTTTAAATTGTTTAAGGGATATATCAGTGAAGACCAAAATGTATATTTGATACAGTCGCAAAGCTAACTAAAAAGCAGCATTCTCAGAGAGAGGATGGCTTTCACTTCAGCAGTGATAAATTCATGAACTTCTTTTATTAACGAAAAGATCATGATCATTAGAATTAACAAATTACATTGTCCTGAGTCTGCACAACTCTGCCAGGACCTAGGATCGAGAGACACTCAAGTTTTTTAATACTATATCTCTTAACACATTGATGTAAATAATCATGGCCTCTAAACCTTCAAGCTGCATACTGGACCCTATTCCAACTAAACAACTGAAAGAGCTGCTTCCTGTGCTTGGCCCTCCTTTGTTGAACATAATAAACGTCTCCCTGTCCACCGGATGTGTACCAAACTCACTAAAAGTGGCAGTAATAAAACTTCTCTTGAAAAAGCCAAACCTTGACCCAGAAAATATAAGAAACTATCAGCCTATATGGAATCTTCCATTCCTCGCAACATTTTTTGAAAAAGCTGTTGCGCAGCAACTCACTGCCTTCCTGAAGACAAAATGTATATGAAACGCTTCAGTCTGGTTTTAGACCCCATCATAACACTGAGACTGCACTCGTGAAGGTGGTAAATAACCTTTTAATGGGGTCAGACAAAGGCTCTGCATCTGTCCTCGTGTTCCTAGACCTTAGCGATGCTTTTGATACCATCGATCACACAATCTTTTGGCGAGATTTGGTCTACAAATTGGTCTATATGGACAATTCCTGGCCTGGTTTAGATCTTATCTATCGGAAAGATATCAGTTTGTCTCTGTGGATGGTTTGTCCTCTGACAAATCAATTGTAAATGTCAGTGTTCCTCAAGGTTCCGTTTTAGGACCACTAATGTTTTCAGTATGTATTTGACCCCTTGGTGATGTCATTCGGAAACATAATGTTAACTTGACGATACACAGCTGTACATTTCAATGCAACATGATGAAGCCCCAAAATTGCCCTCCCTGGAAGCCTATGTTTCAGACATAAGGAAGTGGATGGCTGCAAACTTTCTACTTTTAAACTCGGACAAAACAGAGATGCTAGTTCTAGGCCCCAAGAAACAAAGAGATCTGGATCTGACAATTAATCTTGATGATTGTACAGTCGTCTCAAATAAAACTGTGAAGGACCTTGGCGTTACTCTGGACATTGATCTCTCTTTTGACGAACATATCAAGACTGTTTCAAGTACAACTTTTTTCCATCTACGTAACATTGCAAAAATCAGACATTCTCTGTCCGAAAATTATGCAGAAAAATGTATCCATGCTTTTGTCCCTTCTAGATTAGACTACTGCAATGCTCTACTTTCCGGCTACCCGGATAAAGCACTAAATAAACTTCAGTTGACGCTAAACACGGCTGCTAGAACCAAAAATGTGATCATTTTACTCCAGTGCTAGCCTCCCTACACTGGCCTCCTGTTAAAGCTAGGGCTGATTTCAAGATTTTACTGCTAACCTACAAAGCATTACATGGGTTTGCTCCTACCTAACTTTCCGATTTGGTCCTGCCGTACATACCTTCACGTACGCTACGGTCACAAGACACAGGCCTCCTTATTGTCCATTGAATTTCTAAGCAAACAGCTAGAGGCAGGGCTTTCTCCTATAGAGCTCAATTTTTTATGGAAAGGTCTGCCTATCCATGTGAGAGATGCAGACTCGGTCTCGACCTTTAAGTCTTTATTGAAGACTAATGATTGAGTGTAGTCTGGCCCAGGGGTTTGAAGGTGAACGGAAAGGCACTGGAGCGTCGAACCGCCCTTGTTGTCTCTGCATGGTCGGTTCCCCTCTCTCCACTGGGATTCTCTGCCTCTAACCCTAGCACTGGCTTACTGGTGCTCTTCCATGCCATCCCTAGGAGGGGTGCGTCACTTGAGTGGGTTGAGTCACTGACGTGATCTTCCTGTCCGGGTTGGCGCCCCCACCTCGGGTTCGTGCCGTGGGGGACATGTTCGTGAGCTATACTCGGCCATGTCTATATCCTGCCTGGTTGGCCCTGTCCGGGGGTATCGACGGACGGGGCCACAGTGTCTCCCGACCCCTCCTGTCTCAGCGTCTAGTAATTATGTTGCAATAGTTTGTGTCCTGGGCTAGGGTCAGTCTGTTATATCTGGAGTATTTCTCCTGTCTTTTCCGGTGTCCTGTGTGAATTTAAGTATGCTCTCTCCTTTCTTTCTTTCTTTCTTTCTTTCTTTCTTTCTTTCTTTCTTTCTTTCTTTCTTTCTTTCTTTCTTTCTTTCTTTCTTTCTTTCTTTCTTTCTTTCTTTCTTTCTTTCTTTCTTTCTTTCTGAGAACCTGAGCCCTAGGAACATGCCTGGAGATGACAAAAATGGAATTTCCCTTTAAAGTTTCTGGCAATGGTTTAATCTAAGGAAGGAAACAAAATGGGACATGATTGGGTTTCCATAAGTAGAGATGCAGTAGGTCAGATTTGGTGAGACTGATGTTATAACTTGAGATAGAGCTGGACTGATCTATGATGTTCTGATGTTTTGGGAGGGATTGAGGACATTGCCTAGCTAAAGTAAGATATCATCGCCGTATAATGAGATCTCATGATCTGTAGAATTGAGAGATGTTGGTCTAATTTCGTTGAGTCTAACTCGATGGATGGCCAAATATTGCTCTCTGTCTTATCAATAGTTTGTTTTGACTTTGAAAAGAGTAGCTACCTGGTCTTAAAAAAGTGTTTGTTGAGAACACTAATGTCATTAACAACTTTTCTAATTCTGCTATCTTCTTTAAAGCGCCATCTTGTGGCTCTTTTAGGAGATTCTGAAAGTTGTATCAGGCAGTCATAGGCATGATGATCAGATATGCTCATATGTTGAATTTCTATTTTCTAGATTAAAGAAAATAGAGGAGTACATAATAGTATGAAATCAATTCGGGAGAATGTTTTGTGACTGTTTGAATAGCAAGTGTACTTTTTTACTTTAGGGTTATGAGCTAGTCAGGCATCAATGAGGTTGTAATCAGAGAGTATATTTTGGAGAGCCTTGGTTGCCTATGGATTGTAGTTGGTCTTATTAGATATGTCCTGCATGTTCAGAATGGCATTTATGTCTGTACAATAACCAGATGGAATTCAGTTAACTCTAACAAGATGCTGTTCAAAGAATTAAAACACTTGAAAATGAATCATATGAATTTGGAGCATACACATGAATAAAGGCAATTTTATTTTCATTATGGATACATTTAAGGAAAGTGATTCTGCCTTCTTAGTCTTCGCCTTTACCCAAGATGGTAATTTAGAGTTTCTTATGTATCATTATTACCTTTAGTTATGTTTGGGGCTGATGAAATAACAGCCAGTTTGTACGAATTGTTTTCTGTTCTACGTGAGTCTTTTTGGAGCAGGTGCGTTTCTAGGAGCATTGCTATATCAACATGGTTTAGTGTTAGGATATCAAGACAATGTTCAATTGGTGAGTTTAGGCCTTTCACATTCCAACAGTCAATAGCTAGTGTTGTCATTGTAAAAAATAAAATAATATTAATGATGTAATTATTATCTTCGGTGTTAATAAGCCCATGGATATAAAACTAAAAGCTGGACCTACAGGGAAACCCCCCCATTGGTCATCCCCACCCATTGGTCATCCCCACCCATTGGTCATTCCCCACCCATTGGTCATCCCCACCCATTGGTCATTCCCACCCATTGGTCATCCCCACCCATTGGTCATTCCCCACCCATTGGTCATCCCCACCCATTGGTCATCCCCACCCATTGGTCATCCCCACCCATTGGTCATCCCCACCCATTGGTCATTCCCCACCCATTGGTCATTCCCCACCCATTGGTCATCCCCACCCATTGGTCATTCCCCACCCATTGGTAATTCCCCACCCATTGGTCATCCCCACCCATTGGTCATTCCCCACCCATTGGTCATCCCCACCCATTGGTCATCCCCACCCATTGCTCATTCCCCACCCATTGGTCATTCCCCACCCATTGGTCATCCCCACCCATTGGTCATTCCCCACCCATTGGTAATTCCCCACCCATTGGTCATCCCCACCCATTGGTCATCCCCACCCATTGGTAATTCCCCACCCATTGGTCATCCCCACCCATTGGTCATCCCCACCCATTGGTCATCCCCACCCATTGGTAATTCCCCACCCATTGGTCATCCCCACCCATTGGTCATCCCCACCCATTGGTAATTCCCCACCCATTGGTCATCCCCACCCATTGGTCATCCCCACCCATTGGTAATTCCCCACCCATTGGTCATCCCCACCCATTGGTCATCCCCACCCATTGGTCATTCCCCACCCATTGGTCATCCCCACCCATTGGTCATTCCCCACCCATTGGTCATCCCCACCCATTGGTCATTCCCCACCCATTGGTAATTCCCCACCCATTGGTCATCCCCACCCATTGGTCATTCCCCACCCATTGGTCATCCCCACCCATTGGTCATCCCCACCCATTGCTCATTCCCCACCCATTGGTCATTCCCCACCCATTGGTCATCCCCATCCATTGGTCATTCCCCACCCATTGGTAATTCCCCACCCATTGGTCATCCCCATCCATTGGTCATCCCCACCCATTGATCATTCCCCACCCATTGGTCATTCCCCACCCATTGGTCATCCCCACCCATTGGTAATTCCCCACCCATTGGTCATCCCCACCCATTGGTCATTCCCCACCCATTGGTCATTCCCCACCCATTGGTCATTCCCCACCCATTGGTCATCCCCACCCATTGGTCATTCCCCACCCATTGGTAATTCCCCACCCATTGGTCATCCCCACCCATTGGTCATTCCCCACCCATTGGTCATCCCCACCCATTGGTCATCCCCACCCATTGCTCATTCCCCACGCATTGGTCATTCCCCACCCATTGGTCATCCCCACCCATTGGTCATTCCCCACCCATTGGTAATTCCCCACCCATTGGTCATCCCCACCCATTGGTCATCCCCACCCATTGGTCATCCCCACCCATTGGTCATCCCCACCCATTGGTAATTCCCCACCCATTGGTCATCCCCACCCATTGGTCATCCCCACCCATTGGTCATTCCCCACCCATTGGTCATCCCCACCCATTGGTCATTCCCCACCCATTGGTCATCCCCACCCATTGGTCATTCCCCACCCATTGGTAATTCCCCACCCATTGGTCATCCCCACCCATTGGTCATTCCCCACCCATTGGTCATCCCCACCCATTGGTCATCCCCACCCATTGCTCATTCCCCACCCATTGGTCATTCCCCACCCATTGGTCATCCCCATCCATTGGTCATTCCCCACCCATTGGTAATTCCCCACCCATTGGTCATCCCCACCCATTGGTAATTCCCCACCCATTGGTAATTTCCCACCCATTGGTAATTCCCCACCCATTGTTCATCCCCACCCATTGGTCATCCCCACCCATTGGTCATCCCCACCCATTGGTAATTCCCCACCCATTGGTCATCCCCACCCATTGGTCATCCCCACCCATTGGTAATTCCCCACCCATTGGTCATCCCCACCCATTGGTCATTCCCCACCCATTGGTCATCCCCACCCATTGGTCAACCCCACCCATTGGTAATTCCCCACCCATTGGTAATTTCCCACCCATTGGTAATTCCCCACACATTGGTCATCCCCACCCATTGGTCATCCCCACCCATTGGTAATTCCCCACCCATTGGTCATCCCCACCCATTGGTCATCCCCACCCATTGGTAATTCCCCACCCATTGGTCATCCCCACCCATTGGTAATTCCCCACCCATTGGTCATCCCCACCCATTGGTCATCCCCACCCATTGGTAATTCCCCACCCATTGGTCATCCCCACCCATTGGTCATCCCCACCCATTGGTCATCCCCACCCATTGGTCATTCCCCACCCATTGGTCATCCCCACCCATTGGTCATTCCCCACCCATTGGTCATACCCACCCATTGGTCAACCCCACCCATTTTTTGTTGTTGTTGGGGGGTATTTTCTTTGTTTTAAGAAAAACTCAAATATCCTCATATTTTTTATGACTATTAAATGGTCTAAATTAGTTTAAACATAGGAAGAAATAAAACAAAACAAGCAAAAAGGAATTGTTTGGAAGCCCCTTAGGAGGGACTGTTAATCTATCGTCAACAGTTTAATCCATAGGGATGCAATGTGCTGTAGACCCACAAGGAAGAAACCCCAGTCTGTATGGCACTTCAATATATTATCCATTGTTCATTAATTGGTGTGGAGTCATCAATGTCTAAATGTCCTGGAACATCGGCAATTTAATAATAATGACAAAGTCCAATGCTCAGAAATAATAATAATAATAATAGTGTTCCTTTTACCCAATTGCGAGGGTTTCCTCATCATTGTCCTATGGCAGCACCTAGATCTGTCAGCTCGTCACCTTGTGTGTTGGACTTGATGTGCTTATCGAAGAAGTCTTTAGCCTCCCTGGCAGTAGAACATGTGTGTGTTGAATTCTGGAAGGTCAAGATATGTTTTGTCGGGTGGATGAAGCCGCATCTTAGGTTTACTCAGGTCTGAGTAGATGCTGATCCACTTCCCCACATAGGTCAGACCCCTGGATTCCGCTGCAAGGCGAACAATTCACAGCTTGACTTCAAAGCTGTGGATCAGTACAATCATAGACCAGATCCATTCCTGAGAGGACCTGTGCGATGCACAATGTTAATCGGTGGCATGGGACCCAGCCTCTCCTGCCTGGACAGTTCATAGAGAAGATGAAGGAAGTAGAGATGCCCGCTTCAATTTCAAGTCCTTTGACCCACACATTGAATTCCATCTTCTCTTTTAGGAGTTTAATTATCCTTTCCAACCGAGTTTGTGCTGTTTCCAAGTCTGTCTCATTGGCTATCCTCTACAGACTTTCCACTTTGGTTGAATAGGTATCCACTTCAGCAGTAATCACTGCCAATGATTAATTTACCGGTTTTAATTGTAAGTTGAGGGCAGAGGTAATCTCCTCACGAACATTCTCTTGTATAGTAACGGCCAGCTCTTTCTGTTGTCTGGTATTGAGACACCATGTTCCCACAGCTGAATTGTGCACTGACAAATTCTAGCTCCTTGAGCATAGTACACCTGCTAGTTATTTCCCGTCACAATGTTTGGGTATTTTAGGTATTTTATTAGGATCCCCAATAGCTGTTGCAAAAGCAGCAGCTACTCTTCCTGGGGCCCACATGAAACATGACATAATACAGAACATTAATAGACAAGAACACAAAATATCTCGGTCAAATAGGGGAGAGGCGTTGTGAGGTGTTGCTTTATCTGTTTTTTAAACCAGGTTTGCTGTTCATTTGAGCAATATGAGATGGAAGTGAGTTCCATGCAATAAGGATCTATATAATACTGTACACTTTGTTGAATTTGTTCTGGATTTGGGGACTATGAAAATTCCCCTGGTGGCATGGCTGGTGGGGTAAGTGTGTGTGTCACAGCTGTGAGTAAGTTTACTATGCAAACAACTTGGAATTTTCAACACATTAATATTTCTTATAAGAATAAGAAGTGATACAGTCAGTCTCTCCTCAACTCTTAACAAAGAGAGACTGGCAGCATAGTATTTATATCAGCCCTCTGATTACAGTGAAGAGCAAGACGTGCCACTCTGTTCTGGGCCAGCTGCAGCTGTACTAGGTCTTTCTTAGCAGCACTTGACCAGATGGCTGGACAATAATCAAGATAAGACAAAACTAGGGCCTGCAGGACTTGTTTTGTGGAGTGTGGTGTCAAAAAACCCAGAACATTTCGGTTTTGCGGACAGACCTCTCCCCATCTTTACAACTATTGAATCTATATGTTTTGACCATGAAAGTTTACAATCTAAGGTAACACCAAGTAATTGAGTCTCCTCAACTTGTGCACCCAGAGTCTCCTCAACAACTGCACCCAGATTCAGCTGAGGTCTAGAGTTTAGGGAATGATTTGTACCAAATACAATGCTCTTAGTTTTAGAGATATTCAAGACCAGTCCTCTACTTTTTTATATATTTACCAATGACCTGCCACTGGCATTAAACAAAGCCTGTGTGTCCATGTATGCTGATGATTCAACCATATACATCTCAGCAACCACAGATAAGGAAGTCACTGAAACCCTTAACAGGGAGTTGCAGTCAGTTTTGGAATGGGTGGCCAGTAATGAACTAGAACTGCCCTAGGTACACCACACTCTACATGTTTGACATTAGAGAAGCTTCCATTAAATAAAACCCTTTGAATTATATTAGATAGATGGCTCTGAATCCACAATATGGCAGAAGTTGAAAAGGCATTACACATGGTCATGGTCATGGTCAATAATATCAAAGTCTGCACTGAAATCTAACAGTACATCACCCACAATCTTGGGTGGGTAATTCATTTCAACCAATCATCAGTCATTTGCGTCAGTGCAGTACATGTTGAGTGCCCTTCTCTATAAGCATGCTGAAAGTCTGTTGTCAATTTGTTTACAGAGAAATATAATTTAATTTGGTCAATACATTTTTTTCCCAAAAGTTTGCTAAGAGCTGGCAGCAAGCTGATTGGTCTGCTGTTAGAACCAGTAAAGGCCGCTTTATCACTCTTGGGTAGCGGAATGACTTTGGCTTTCCTCCAGGCCTGAGGACAAACCTTCCTCTAGACTCAGATTAAAGATATGACATATAGGAGTGGCCATAGAGTCAGCTACCATCCTCAGTAGCCTTCCATCTAAATTGTCAATGCCAGGAGGTTTGTCATTATTGATCGATAACAATCATTTTCCTACCTGTCCCACGCTAACTTTACAGAATTCAAACTTACAATGCTTTTCATTCAGTTTGTTTTTGTATTCATGAATACGATGGCTCACTGTTTGTTGTTGGCATTTCCTGCTTAAGTTTGCCCACTGTGCCAATTAAGTAATCATTATAATAATGTGCAACATCAATTGGTTTTGTGATGAATAAGCTGATCTGATTCAATGAAAGATGGAGTTGAATTTCCATCATTCTTTATATCATTGATCTTGGCTTCATGATACCGTTTCTTCTTCTTGTTGAGTTTAGTCACATCATTTCTCAATTTGCAGTAAGTCAGCCAGTCAGATGTGCAGCCAGACTTATTAGCCACTCCTTTTGCCTCATCTCTTTCAACCATACAGTTGTTCAATTCCTCGTCAACCCATGGAGCCTTAACAGTTCTAATGAATGTCTCACACCTTAATAGGATGTTTGATATGGAAACGTTTTTCGAAATAAGTCTGTTAATTCATAGTGATTTGGAAAAGAGGAACATATTATGACAGAATGAATCAAATAAAGTAAAATGACAGAGGAAGGTATATTGCTGCTGAGCCCATGAAAGACTCAATGTAATATACAGGGATACGTTAGTTGTTAGCACCTGACATACCAGCATCACTGGAGAAAAGCAAAATATCAGAGAGACATTAACAGCCATTTGGCATTCTAGATATCATTGTCTTTAGTAATGGACTTGGGTGTCAACCAATTAATTATTTTTTTCCATAGCATAAGCTCACAGTATGGGTTTGTTTTAACCGTCGGACTGACTCTGGGTCAGTAGTAATAGCATAGCCCTGATAATATTACCATATTTTGTGTTAAACCTGACTTCTGGTCAGTGCTTAAAGCTCACCTGGTGTTGAGGGGCTGGATGTGGATAGTGCTGAGCTCCTGCAGGTTATGATGAGGGTGTGTGTGTGAGAGAGCGCACGTGGGAATACTGGAGTTGGGTAAAGGAGCGTGGTTCCTCTTGGTGTGGCGGGTACAGCAGGTGCCCGTCATGCCTTCTTGGCTGGAGAGGGAGGGGCTTTGAGACGGATAGCTCTGGAGTGCCCCCTCCAGGTAGCTCTGCTCATAACACAGCTCATCTGCAAACTCATGATTCTACAGAGAGGAAGAGAGAGAGGAAGAGAGTGGGGAAGAGAGGGGGAAGAGATGGGGGAAGAGAGAGGGGAAGAGAGAGAGGGAGGGGGAGAGAGGGGGAAGAGAGAGGGGAAGAGAGAGGGGAGGGGGAGAGAGGGGGGAAGAGAGAGGGGAAGAGAGTGGGGAAGAGAGGGGGAAAGAGGGGGAAGAGAGAGGGGAAGAGAGTGGGAAGAGAGGGGGAAGAGAGTGGGGAAGAGAGAGGGGAAGAGAGGGGGAAGAGAGAAGGAAGGGGGAGAGAGGGGGAAGAGAGGGGTGGAGTGGGGGAGAGAGGGGGGGAAGAGAGAGGGGGAAGAGAGAGGGGAAGAGAGAGGGGAGAGAGAGAGAGGAGAGAGAGGATGAAAGAGAAGAGGAGGAACATCTGAAAAACACATAATTTAACTCAAATTCATGTCCTTTGGGGGTTTGATTTTAATATTATTTTACATTTGATAAAAAAACAAATATATTTAACATGGACTTTTTTCTTGTTTGATGTGCTTGTCACCTTTTGTGTGTGTGTGTGTGTGTGTGTACTCACTGTGGTTTTCTCCAGACAATGCAGCAGGTGGTGGTGTTGGCTCTCTAATAGGGACTGGTTCTTGCTCAGGTGCTGCTCCTCCTCAATGGAACTCTGCAACACACACACACACACACACACACACACACACACACACACACACACACACACACACACACACACACACACACACACACACACACACACACACACACACACACACACACACACACACACACACACACTGTGAGTGAAAATGCTCCACAGTGTTGTTTGCCAACAGATATAAGGGTTTCTAGGTGTGTGTGTCTGTTTGCTGTCTCTGTACCTGGTCTGAAAGGTTCATCTTGTAAGGAAGTTGCTTCAGGTCAAAGGTGAAAGAGGAGACAAAAAGACACACAGGTAGAGTTTTACTAGGTTTTCATTTCAGTATAATGAACGCTCAGTGTGTGTGTGTGAAAGAGGGAGAGGGAGAGAGTGTGAGTGTAAATGTGGGAGTGGTTTGTTCTGTGTTTGTGGGGCACGACGCCCTCTTCTCTGAGTCAGATTGTCTGAGTGGGTTTCTGCTACTGACTATATCTCTGGGTTCTGGGCTGCTACTGACTATATCTTTGGGTTCTGGGCTGCTACTGGCGATATCTCTGGGTTCTGGGCTGCTACTGACTATATCTCTGGGTTCTGGGCTGCTACTGGCGATATCTCTGGGTTCTTGGCTGCTACTGGCGATATCTCTGGATTCTGGCCTGCTACTGGCGATATCTCTGGGTTCTGAGCTGCTACTGGCTATATCTCTGGGTTCTGGGCTGCTACTAGCTATATCTCTGGGTTCTGGGCTGCTACTGGCTATATCTCTGGGTTCTGGGCTGCTACTGGCGATATCTCTGGGTTCTGAGCTGCTACTGGCTATATCTCTGGGTTCTGGGCTGCTACTGGCTATATGTCTGGGTTCTGGGCTGCTACTAGCTATATCTCTGGGTTTTGGGCTGCTACTGGCTATATCTCTGGGTTCTGGGCTGCTACTGGCTATATCTCTGGGTTCTGGGCTGCTACTGGCTATATGTCTGGGTTCTGGGCTGCTACTAGCTATATCTCTGGGTGCTGGGCTGCTAATAGCTATATCTCTGGGTTCTGGGCTGCTACTGGCTATATCTCTGGGCTTCTGCTACTGCTTATAGCTCTGGCCTGCTGCTGCTGGCTATATCTCTGGGCTCTGTCTGGGCTGCTGCTGCTGGCTATATCTCTGGGCTCTGTTTGGGCTGATGCTACTGGCTATAGCTATGGGCAGAGGGAGCAGGAGCAACAGCCTAGAGGGCCAGACGGCTGGGTGTTTGGCTCAAAAGTTGATTAATGTTGATTACAATGTTTATTAATTTATGTCAACTACATAAATAAATTAGTGCGTCAAAATTAAGTATAAGGATGCGTGTTCGGTCTGTAGTATACCTCAGGCTAGATATAGAGGGGCAGTAGGCCTCTAAAACTCACTATTTACTAGATTGCAGTGTGATGTCAGTCAGAGAAAATGGGGAAAGCTCTTTCCTACAGATACGTGTAACAGGTGTGAAATGGCTAGGTAGTTAGCATCGGCCTAGTAGCGTTTCAATCGTTGCCGTCACTCGCTCTGAGACCTTGAAGTAGCTGTTTCCCTTGCCCTGCAAGGGCCAAGGCTTTTGTGGAGCGATAGGTAATTATGATTTGCGGGTGACCATTGTTGATGTGTTCATAGCGTCCCTGGTTCAAACCCAGCTTGGGGCAAGGAGAGGGACAGAAGCAACACTGTTACGTACGCATACTGTAAACTTTCACTGGGTTGCATCAGTCAGGGCTGACAGGACAGCGCACTGCAATCCCTGACAAACCCCTTTGCTTGGCTTGTTAAAATGCATAAACATCACACCACCTAAAATCTACCTTTACTTTTTATTTTTTTAATTGCTGAAAACAATACAGGCTTGAATCATTTTAACGTTTAGTTTCCCAACCTGGACTCACTGGTAAACAATACAGGCTTTAATCATTTTAACATTTAGTTTCCCAACCTGGACTCACTGGTAAACAATACAGGCTTGAATCATTTTAACATTTAGTTTCCCAACCTGGACTCACTGGTAAACAATACAGGCTTTAATCATTTTAACATTTAGTTTCCCAACCTGGACTCACTGGTAAACAATACAGGCTTTAATCATTTTAACATTTAGTTTCCCAACCTGGACTCACTGGTAAACAATACAGGCTTTAATCATTTTAACGTTTAGTTTCCCAACCTGGACTCACTGGTAAACAATACAGGCTTGAATCATTTTAACATTTAGTTTCCCAACCTGGACTCACTGGTAAACAATACAGGCTTGAATCATTTTAACATTTAGTTTCCCAACCTGGACTCACTGGTAAACAATACAGGCTTTAATCATTTTAACATTTAGTTTCCCAACCTGGACTCACTGGTAAACAATACAGGCTTTAATCATTTTAACGTTTAGTTTCCCAACCTGGACTCACTGGTAAACAATACAGGCTTGAATCATTTTAACATTTAGTTTCCCAACCTGGACTCACTGGTAAACAATACAGGCTTGAATCATTTTAACATTTAGTTTCCCAACCTGGACTCACTGGTAAACAATACAGGCTTTAATCATTTTAACATTTAGTTTCCCAACCTGGACTCACTGGTAAACAATACAGGCTTTAATCATTTTAACGTTTAGTTTCCCAACCTGGACTCACTGGTAAACAATACAGGCTTGAATCATTTTAACATTTAGTTTCCCAACCTGGACTCACTGGTAAACAATACAGGCTTTAATCATTTTAACGTTTAGTTTCCCAACCTGGACTCACTGGTAAACAATACAGGCTTTAATCATTTTAACGTTTAGTTTCCCAACCTGGACTCACTGGTAAACAATACAGGCTTTAATCATTTTAACATTTAGTTTCCCAACCTGGACTCACTGGTAAACAATACAGGCTTTAATCATTTTAACATTTAGTTTCCCAACCTGGACTCACTGGTAAACAATACAGGCTTGAATCATTTTAACATTTAGTTTCCCAACCTGGACTCACTGGTAAACAATACAGGCTTGAATCATTTTAACATTTAGTTTCCCAACCTGGACTCACTGGTAAACAATACAGGCTTTAATCATTTTAACATTTAGTTTCCCAACCTGGACTCACTGGTAAACAATACAGGCTTTAATCATTTTAACATTTAGTTTCCCAACCTGGACTCACTGGTAAACAATACAGGCTTGAATCATTTTAACGTTTAGTTTCCCAACCTGGACTCACTGGTAAACAATACAGGCTTTAATCATTTTAACATTTAGTTTCCCAACCTGGACTCACTGGTAAACAATACAGGCTTTAATCATTTTAACGTTTAGTTTCCCAACCTGGACTCACCAGTAGATACAATATAGTACATGTAAATGCGGGACCCTCCATTTTGTATGATATGTTACGTTGCAGAAAGTATTCACACCCCTTTGACTTTTTACACATTTTTGTTGTGATCCAGCCTGAATTTAAAATGGATTAAATGTACAGTGCCTTGCGAAAGTATTCGGCCCCCTTGAACTTTGCGACCTTTTGCCACATTTCAGGTTTCAAACATAAAGATATAAAACTGTATTTTTTTGTGAAGAATCAACAACAAGTGGGACACAATCATGAAGTGGAACGACATTTATTGGATATTTCAAACTTTTTTAACAAATCAAAAACTGAAAAATTGGGCGTGCAAAATTATTCAGCCCCCTTATGTTAATACTTTGTAGCGCCACCTTTTGCTGCGATTACAGCTGTAAGTCGCTTGGGGTATGTCTCTATCAGTTTTGCACATCGAGAGACTGACATTTTTTCCCATTCCTCCTTGCAAAACAGCTCGAGCTCAGTGAGGTTGGATGGAGAGCATTTGTGAACAGCAGTTTTCAGTTCTTTCCACAGATTCTCGATTGGATTCAGGTCTGGACTTTGACTTGGCCATTCTAACACCTGGATATGTTTATTTTTGAACCATTCCATTGTAGATTTTGCTTTATGTTTTGGATCATTGTCTTGTTGGAAGACAAATCTCCGTCCCAGTCTCAGGTCTTTTGCAGACTCCATCAGGTTTTCTTCCAGAATGGTCCTGTATTTGGCTCCATCCATCTTCCCATCAATTTTAACCATCTTCCCTGTCCCTGCTGAAGAAAAGCAGGCCCAAACCATGATGCTGCCACCACCATGTTTGACAGTGGGGATGGTGTGTTCAGGGTGATGAGCTGTGTTGCTTTTACGCCAAACATAACGTTTTGCATTGTTGCCAAAAAGTTCAATTTTGGTTTTATCTGACCAGAGCACCTTCTTCCACATGTTTGGTGTGTCTCCCAGGTGGCTTGTGGCAAACTTTAAACAACACTTTTTATGGATATCTTTAAGAAATGGCTTTCTTCTTGCCACTCTTCCATAAAGGCCAGATTTGTGCAATATACGACTGATTGTTGTCCTATGGACAGAGTCTCCCACCTCAGCTGTAGATCTCTGCAGTTCATCCAGAGTGATCATGGGCCTCTTGGCTGCATCTCTAATCAGTCTTCTCCTTGTATGAGCTGTAAGTTTAGAGGGACGTCCAGGTCTTGGTAGATTTGCAGTGGTCTGATACTCCTTCCATTTCAATATTATCGCTTGCACAGTGCTCCTTGGGATGTTTAAAGCTTGGGAAATCTTTTTGTATCCCAATCCGGCTTTAAACTTCTTCACAACAGTATCTCGGACCTGCCTGGTGTGTTCCTTGTTCTTCCTGATGCTCTCTGCGCTTTTAACGGACCTCTGAGTCTATCACAGTGCAGGTGCATTTATACGGAGACCTGATTACACACAGGTGGATTGTATTTATCATCATTAGTCATTTAGGTCAACATTGGATCATTCAGAGATCCTCACTGAACTTCTGGAGAGAGTTTGCTGCACTGAAAGTAAAGGGGCTGAATAATTTTGCACGCCCAATTTTTCAGTTTTTGATTTGTTAAAAAAGTTTGAAATATCCAATAAATGTCGTTCCACTTCATGATTGTGTCCCACTTGTTGTTGATTCTTCACAAAAAAATACAGTTTCATATCTTTATGTATGAAGCCTGAAATGTGGCAAAAGGTTGCAAAGTTCAAGGGGGCCGAATACTTTCGCAAGGCACTGTAGATGTTGTGATCCAGCCTGAATTTAAAATGGATTAAATGTAGATGTTGTGTTCCAGCCTGAATTTAAAATGGATTAAATGTAGATGTTGTGATCCAGCCTGAATTTAAAATGGATTAAATGTAGATGTTGTGATCCAGCCTGAATTTAAAATGGATTAAATGTAGATGTTGTGATCCAGCCTGAATTTAAAATGGATTAAATGTAGATGTTGTGTCACTGTCCTACACAACACACCATAAGGTCCAAGTGGAATGATGTTTTTAGAAGAAAAAAAAAAGTATTGAGACAATAAGTATTGAACCCCTTTGTTAGGACAAGCCTAAATAAATTCAGGAGTAAAAATGTGCTTAACAAGTCACATAATAAGTTGCATGGACTCACTCTGTGTGCAATTATAGTGTTTGACGTGATTTTTTAATGACTAACTCATCTCTGTACCCCACACACACAATTCATTATCTGTAAGGTCCCTCAGTCGAGCAGTGCATTTCAAACACATATTCAACCACAAAGACCAGGGAAGTTTTCCTCCCGGAGAGGAAGGACACTGCTCAGGGACTTCACCATGAGGCCATTGGTGATAGCAGAAAACTGCGGATGGATCAACAACATTGTGTTACTCCACAATACTAACCTAAATGACCGAGTGAAAAGAAAGAAGCCTGTACAGAATACAAATATTCCAAAACATCCATCCTGTTTGCAATAAGGCACTAAAGTAAAACTGCAAAAATGCGGCAAAGAAATGAACTTAATGTCCTGAACACAAAGCGTTATGTTTGGGGCAAACACATCACTGAGTACCACTTTTCAAGCATGGTGGTGGATGCATCATGTTAAGGGTATGCTTGTCATCAGCAAGGACTAGGAAGTTTTTTAAAAATAAAAATAAATGCAATAGAACTAAACACAGGAGAAAACCTAGAGGAAAACCTTGTTCAATCTGCTTTCCAACAGACACTGGGAGAAAAATTCACCTTTTAGCAGGACAATAATCTAAAACATAAGGCCAAATATACACTGGAGTTGCTTACCAAGATGACATTGAATGTTCCGGAGTGGCCTAGATACAGTTTTGACTTGAATCGGCCTGAAAATATATGGCAAGACCAGAAAATGGTTGTGGAGCAATGGTCAACAACCAATTTGACAGAGATTGAAGAATTTAAAAAATAATAATATGCAAATGTTGCACAATCCAGGTGTTGAAAGCTCTTAGAGATTTACCCAGAAAGACTCACAGCTATAATCGCTGCCAAATGTTATTCTAACATGTATTGACTCAGGGGTGTGAATAACTCTGTAAATGAGATATTTCTGTATTTCATTTTCAATAAATTTGCTAAAATGACTAAAATCATGTTTTCACTTGGTCATTATAGGGTATTGTGTGTAGATGGGTGAGCAAAAAATGTATTCCATCCATATTTGAATTCAAGCTGTAACACAACAAAATGTGTAATAAGTCAAAGGGTAAGACGACTCTCTGAATGCATTGTATGTATACATTTACGGATGTCCATCATCCATTTCGTACGATCTGTTACGAATTACAAATCATACAAATTGTTACGAATATTGCAAAACGTATGATATGTTACGAATTCCAATTTGTTGGCGCTGACCTTAGATGGTGGCTACGTGGTTAACACTAACGTTAGCTAGGTGGCTAACGTTAGCTAGGCGGCTAACGTTAGCTAGGATAGGGGTTAGGGTTAGAAGTTAGGTTAAAGCAGGGCTCTCCAACCCTGTTCCTGGAGAACTACCCTCCTCTAGATTTTCACACCAATCCCAGTTGTAACTAACCTGATTCATCTTCTCAACCCGCTAATTATTAGAATCAGGTGCGCTTTATACAACCACCCATCCTCCCCAAATAACCATTCTACTTTTGTTTTTGCCTTAAGTAACCTTCTGTGTTATTTAACCATACCATACCAAACATAACATATCATACTATTTTGAGTGTCCCGGATTTAAATGTACTATGTTACGTCTAGTCTATGAGACCGGGCTGAGTTTCCACCATGTTTACTGTGTGTTGTTATGTAGTTCCCTCCTCCCCAGTGTATGTGAGTAGTGCTGCAGCACATTTTTTTTATGTGCTGTGGAGAAGAGTTCACCTCCTAAACAGTGCTGAGCTACAGTACACAGACACAGCTGCGTCTCCAGGCTATTTCTGGTCCTGTCCTACTCATTCCCTAAAGACTAAAGCCAAAGAATCAGCAGGATGTGTGAGGCACGGGAGGTCAGTGGCACCTTAATTGGGGAGGACGGGCTCGTGATAATGGCTGGAGTGGAATTGGTGGAATGGTATCAAATACATCAAACACATGGTTTTGATGCCATTCCATTTGCTCCGTTCCAGCCATTCTTATGAGCCATCCTCCCCTCAGCAGC
>NC_088415.1:14543502-14661002 GCF_034236695.1 Oncorhynchus nerka
AGCATGATCTTGTCTAGGAGGAGGAGGGGGAGATGGTGACAGCATAATCTTGTCTAGGAGGAGGGGAGATGGTGACAGCATGATCTTGTCTAGAAGGAGGAAGGGGGAGATGGTGACAGCATAATCTTGTCTAGAAAGAGGAAGGGGAGATGGTGACAGCATAATCTTGTCTAGAAGGAGGAAGGGGAGATAGTGACAGCATGATCTTGTCTAGAAGGAGGAGGGGGAGATGGTGACAGCATGATCTTGTCTAGAAGGAGGAGGGGGAGATGGTGACAGCATGATCTTGTCTAGGAGGAGGAGGGGGAGATGGTGACAGCATAATCTTGTCTAGAAGGAGGAGGGGGAGATGGTGACAGCATAATCTTGTCTAGAAGGAGGGGAGATGGTGACAGCATAATCTTGTCTAGGAGGAGGGGGAGATGGTGACAGCATAATCTTGTCTAGGAGGAGGAGGGGGAGATGGTGACAGCATAATCTTGTCTAGGAGGAGGGGGAGATGGTGACAGCATGATCTTGTCTAGGAGGAGGAGGGGGAGATGGTGACAGCATGATCTTGTCTAGAAGGAGGAGGGGGAGATGGTGACAGCATGATCTTGTCTAGAAGGAGGAGGGGGAGATGGTGACAGCATGATCTTGTCTAGAAGGGGAAGGTGGAGATGGTGACAGCATAATCTTGTCTAGAAAGAGGAAGGGGGAGATGGTGACAGCATGATCTTGTCTAGAAGGAGGAGGGGGAGATGGTGACAGCATGATCTTGTCTAGAAGGAGGAGGGGGAGATGGTGACAGCATGATCTTGTCTAGAAGGGGAAGGGGGAGATGGTGACAGCATAATCTTGTCTAGAAAGAGGAAGGGGGAGATGGTGACAGCATGATCTTGTCTAGAAGGAGGAGGGGGGAGATGGTGACAGCATAATCTTGTCTAGGAGGAGGAGGGGGGAGATGGTGACAGCATGATCTTGTCTAGGAGGAGGAGGGGGGAGATGGTGACAGCATGATCTTGTCTAGAGGGAGGAGGGGGAGATGGTGACAGCATGATCTTGTCTAGGAGGAGGAGGGAGGAGATGGTGACAGCATGATCTTGTCTAGAAGGAGGAGCGGGGAGATGGTGACAGCATGATCTTGTCTAGGAGGAGGAGGGGGAGATGGTGACAGCATGATCTTGTCTAGGAGGAGGAGGGGGAGATGGTGACAGCATGATCTTGTCTAGAAGGAGGAGGGGGAGATGGTGACAGCATGATCTTGTCTAGGAGGAGGAGGGGGAGATGGTGACAGCATGATCTTGTCTAGGAGGAGGGGGGAGATGGTGACAGCATGATCTTGTCTAGGAGGAGGAGGGGGAGATGGTGATCGCATGATCTTGTCTAGGAGGAGGAGGGGGAGATGGTGACAGCATGATCTTGTCTAGGAGGAGGAGGGGGAGATGGTGACAGCATGATCTTGTCTAGGAGGAGGTGGGGGAGATGGTGACAGCATGATCTTGTCTAGGAGGAGGAGGGGGAGATGGTGACAGCATGATCTTGTCTAGGAGGAGGGGGGAGATAGAGACAGCATGATCTTGTCTAGGAGGAGGAGGGGGAGATGGTGACAGCATGATCTTGTCTAGGAGGAGGAGGGGGAGATGGTGACAGCATGATCTTGTCTAGGAGGAGGAGGGGGAGATGGTGACAGCATGATCTTGTCTAGGAGGAGGAGGGGGAGATGGTGACAGCATGATCTTGTCTAGGAGGAGGAGGGGGAGATGGTGACAGCATAATCTTGTCTTGGAGGGGGAGATGGTGACAGCATGATCTTGTCTAGGAGGAGGAGGGGGAGATGGTGACAGCATGATCTTGTCTAGAAGGAGGAGGGGGAGATGGTGACAGCATGATCTTGTCTAGGAGGAGGAGGAGGGAGATGGTGACAGCATGATCTTGTCTAGGAGGAGGAGGAGGGAGATGGTGACAGCACGATCTTGTCTAGGAGGAGGAGGGGAGAGATGGTGACAGCATGATCTTGTCTAGGAGGAGGAGGGGGAGATGGTGACAGCATGATCTTGTCTAGAAGGAGGAGGGGGAGATGGTGACAGCATGATCTTGTCTAGGAGGAGGAGGGGGAGATGGTGACAGCATGATCTTGTCTAGGAGGAGGAGGGGGAGATGGTGACAGCATGATCTTGTCTAGAAGGAGGAGGGGGAGATGGTGACAGCATAATCTTGTCTAGGAGGAGGAGATGGTGACAGCATGATCTTGTCTAGGAGGAGGAGGGGGAGATGGTGACAGCATGATCTTGTCTAGGAGGAGGAGGGGGAGATGGTGACAGCATGATCTTGTCTAGGAGGAGGAGGGGGAGATGGTGACAGCATGATCTTGTCTAGGAGGAGGAGGGGGAGATGGTGACAGCATGATCTTGTCTAGGAGGAGGAGGGGAGATGGTGACAGCATGATCTTGTCTAGAAGGAGGAGGGGGAGATGGTGACAGCATAATCTTGTCTAGGAGGAGGAGGGGGAGATGGTGACAGCATGATCTTGTCTAGGAGGAGGAGGGGAGATGGTGACAGCATGATCTTGTCTAGGAGGAGGAGGGGGAGATGGTGACAGCATGATCTTGTCTAGAAGGAGGAGGGGGAGATGGTGACAGCATGATCTTGTCTAGGAGGAGGAGGGGGAGATGGTGACAGCATGATCTTGTCTAGAGGGAGGAGGGGGAGATGGTGACAGCATGATCTTGTCTAGGAGGAGGAGGGAGGAGATGGTGACAGCATGATCTTGTCTAGAAGGAGGAGCGGGGAGATGGTGACAGCATGATCTTGTCTAGGAGGAGGAGGGGGAGATGGTGACAGCATGATCTTGTCTAGAAGGAGGAGGGGGAGATGGTGACAGCATGATCTTGTCTAGGAGGAGGAGGGGGAGATGGTGACAGCATAATCTTGTCTAGAAGGAGGAGGGGGAGATGGTGACAGCATAATCTTGTCTAGAAGGAGGAGGGGGAGATGGTGACAGCATAATCTTGTCTAGAAGGAGGAGGGGGAGATGGTGACAGCATGATCTTGTCTAGAAGGAGGAGGGGGAGATGGTGACAGCATGATCTTGTCTAGAAGGAGGAGGGGGAGATGGTGACAGCATGATCTTGTCTAGAAGGAGGAGGGGGAGATGGTGACAGCATAATCTTGTCTAGAAGGAGGAGGGGGGAGATGGTGACAGCATAATCTTGTCTAGAAGGAGGAGGGGGGAGATGGTGACAGCATAATCTTGTCTAGAAGGAGGAGGGGGGAGATGGTGACAGCATGATCTTGTCTAGAAGGAGGAGGGGGGAGATGGTGACAGCATAATCTTGTCTAGAAGGAGGAGGGGGGAGATGGTGACAGCATAATCTTGTCTAGAAGGAGGAGGGGGGAGATGGTGACAGCATAATCTTGTCTATTCTCCTCTTCTTTCTTCCCTTCACTCTTCATTGTATTCCTCTCCTCTCCTCTCTCTAATTATTTATTCCTCTACTTTCTTATTTTTTCTCTCTCTTCTGTTTTATTCTTTATTTTTATCTTCTTCTCCTCTCTAGTTAATGGATGAACAAATGAACACTTCAATACATGAGCGTAGTGTACTGTCATCTAGCAGTTAGCTACCATGGGGCATTAATCAATAGCGTGTGTCAAAGTATGTTCTGGCTATTATGGTGTCTTTAAACCCTGTGGTATGATCATTACCAGACCCCGGGGGCAGGAGAGGGGAACAGTAGCCTAATGATGATGACTCTATCATACAGTAGGCTACACTCCTCCTGTAGACAGACAGACAGACAGACAGACAGACAGACAGACAGACAGACCACATAATCTATCAAAACTACAGTATGACTAACTTCAGTATGACTAACTGCACCATAAGAGTCTTCTTTACATTGCCATACCCTGTCATTAGGGTGACGTAACAGCTGTCTTTGAGGTGATTTAAAACATGTCACTAGGGTGACGTAACAGCTGTCGTTAAGGTGATTTAAAACATGTCACTAGGTTGACATAACAGCTGTCTTTGAGGTGATATAACACATGTCACTAGGGTGACGTAACAGCTGTCGTTAAGGTGATTTAAAACATGTCACTAGGGTGACGTAACAGCTGTCTTTGAGGTGATTTAAAACATGTCACTAGGGTGACGTAACAGCTGTCTTTGAGGTGATTTAAAACATGTCACTAGGGTGACGTAACAGCTGTCTTTGAGGTGATTTAAAACATGTCACTAGGGTGACGTAACAGCTGTCGTTAAGGTTATTTAAAACATGTCACTAGGTTGACATAACAGCTGTCTTTGAGGTGATTTAAAACATGTCACTAGGTTGACATAACAGCTGTCGTTAAGGTGATTTAAAACATGTCACTAGAGTGACGTAACAGCTGTCGTTAAGGTGATTTAAAACATGTCACTAGGGTGACGTAACAGCTGTCGTTAAGGTGATTTAAAACATGTCACTAGGGTGACGTAACAGCTGTCGTTAAGGTGATTTAAAACATGTCACTAGGGTGACGTAACAGCTGTCGTTAAGGTGACATAACAGCTGTCATTGACGTGACATGTGTTACTGTGGTGACACATAACAGCTGTCATTAGGGTGACGCAGTAACACGTCATCAGAGGCACCTAGGGGTTTTGAAAACAGCTTAGCGATGCTGTTATTCATCAGTTGGAACATCTTTTCTTCTTCTTTTCTTCCAGCTGTCAATACAGTGGTTCGAACAGCTTCGTATTATACAACACTGCCGATCAGCACCGTGTTGAAACTCCATAACAAGCTCCAAACAAATAGCCACAGCCATGCTAAATTAACATGACTCCCATGGCAATATTGTTTTATGGCCGGGTACTGTATGTGTCAATACTAATAAAGCATTTTGGGCTAAATTAATGCCACAACAGTAATGTATATTACTGACGGTTTAGCAACAACGGACATTGGTGTTTTTCTGGGATATAAGGTGCTAATAGGGTTCTGACTCTATCAGAATGGAGTAGGTGTGTGTGTTTGGTATTTGAGTGTGTATTTTGTTATTGGGGTGGGATACTGCACTGCGGCTGACTCAGAAAGGAAAGGGGGACACACCAAGGTCAGGTATCTGACAGGAACTATAACACACACACCTATGCTCTCCGCAACACCTCATGTGGGAGAGAGCTATTTCAGGAAAGAATGTACCATTAGGACAAATATCACCTACGGCTCTTCCCCTCTTTCTCCCTCTTCCCCTCTCTCACCTTTCTCTTTACCCACTCTCTCCTTCTCCCCCCCAACTCGCCCTCTCTGTGTACACGGCACCTATTTGTCTCGGAGTGCTTGGGTTTGATGGATATGAGTGCTCACTCTTGGCAGACAGGTGGTTAGTTGAAGCTGGGCAGTACGCTGGGACCACGAACAAACCTGCCACAGCGCTTCAGACAGGTTCAAACTGCTTTAAACATTATCCCAGGCCCCTCACACTGAGATGGATGAGGAAGAGGATTGGAAAGAGAGGAGTGGAGACACACACTCACTCACATACACACAAACTCACACACATATACACACACACACACACACAGGTGTAGCCTACATACATATAGATTTCATTTTGATTACTGATACAAGGCTATTTGGGCTGTTAATTGGATTCGTCCCGACGTTCTTGATTTCAATTTGTTTTGTTTAACATTTTGTTGAACATTCTAGCGCATTGTTAGGAGCTATTAGCAGAAGCATTTCACTACACCCGTTATAACATCTGCTAAACTGTGTACGCGACCAATAAACTTTGATTTGATTTGTCATAATGCCCTCTAACTAGGATTACCATTCTCTGTCTTTATGATGCTAGCTGATGCAGTTGCCCAATTTGGCCCCTGGACACGCTGCGACCAATCACATCATCGCTTTACAGGAACTCATTAGCATACATTATCTTGCACCACTGAGTGGAGAACTGGACCAGCTAACACTCAGAGGGCATGAACAGCCTCCGGCATCCCATACACACACGCAGAACATCCCATACACACACGCAGAACATCCCATACACAGACGCAGAATATCCCATACACACACGCAGAACATCCCATACACACACGCAGAACATCCCATACACAGACGCAGAATATCCCATACACACACGCAGAACATCCTATACACACACGCACAACATCCCATACACACACACAGAACATCCCATACACACACACAGAACATCCCATACACAGACGCAGAACATCCCATACACACACACAGAACATCCCATACACATACGTACAACATCCCATACACACACGCAGAACATCCTGTACACACACGTGCACACCAGCAGATGCACACACAATATATCCCAGTTGTCATCCTAGGCCTATTTTTTATTTAACCTTTATTTAACTAGGCAAGTCAGTTAAGAACAAATTCTTATTTACAATGACAGCCTACTCCGGCAAAACCCGGACGACACTGGGCCAATTGTGTGCCACCCTATGGGACTCCCAATCACCGCCGGATGTGATACAGCCTGGATTCGAACCAGGTACTATAGTGACGCCTCTTACACTGAGATGCAGTGCCTTAGACCGCTGAGCCACTCGGGAGCCACTCGCTCAGATCGAGTGTTAACTGGTGATAGCCGACACCCGCATAACTGATGTTTTGGTGGTGTTGGAGGTGTAACTGCATTGGAGCTGTAAAATAGGTGAGCAGCTGCTTTTGATCATTGTCATGAAGCCACACCCACCCCAAGTTTAGAATGAGAAAGTGTAGGCTGTATAGAAATAATGACCTTCAAATTGAAAATCATTCATTATTTATGATGTCATATGATGTCCAAGATGGAGCAGCAGTAAGACGTGATTGTTTTTGTCCAGTGTTGTCACGTTCTGACCTTAGTTCCTTTGTTTTGTCTTTGTTTTAGTATGGTCAGGGCGTGAGTTGGGATGGGCAGTCTATGTTTGTTTTTTTATGTTGTATTTTGTGTTTGGCCTAGTATGGTTCTCAATCAGAGGCAGGTGTCGTTAGTTGTCTCTGATTGAGAATCATAGGTAGCCTTTTCCCACCAGTGTTTCGTGGGTGATTGTTTTCTGTGTTTGTGTGTTCCACACGGAACTGTTTCGGTTTTCGTTTCTGTCTTTCTATTTCTTATTTTGTATTTTCGTGTTCAGTGATTTTGTTCATTATAACATGACGAACACGTACCACGCTGGATATTGGTCCGATCTCTCATACTTCTCGTCAGAGGACGACGAATCCCGTTACAGAATCACCCACCCCCAAAGCACCAAGCAGCGTGGTAACAGGCAGCAGCAGCAGGAGCAGCGCTATAAGGAGGAATGGACATGGGAGGACATTCTGGACGGCAAGGGTTGCTACACATGGGAGGAGATCCTGGCTGGAAGGGATCGCCTCCCATGGAAATAGGTGGAGGCAGCCAGGAGAGGGGAGGCAGTAGGTAAAGGGAGCCAGCACTTTGAGGGAACAGGGCTGGCAAGGAAGCCCGAGAGGCAGCCCCAAAATTTCTTGGGGGGAGCACACGGGGAGTGTGGCGAAGTCAGGTAGGAGACCTGCGCCAACTCCCCGTGCTTACCGTGGAGAGAGAGGGACCGCACAGGCACCGTGTTATGCCGTGAGGCGCACGGTGCCCCCAGTGCATGTGCATAGCCCGGTGCGGTACACTGCAGTGCCTGGTATCGGCTGGGCTAGAGTGGGCATCGAGCCAGGTGCCATGAAGCCGGCTCAGCGCATCTGGTCTCCAGTGCGTCTCCTCGGGCCGGGGTACATGGCACCAGCCCTACGCAGTCCCCGGTTCGCCAGCACTGCCCAGTGCGGGCTATTTCACCTCGCTGCACTGGTGCCACCTCCACGCACCAGCCCTCCGGTGGCAGCCCCCCGCAGCAGGCTGTCTCTCCGTCTCCTTCCTACAGGTGCTCCCGCCTGTCCAGTGCTGCCAGAGCCTTCCTCCTGCCCAGCGCTGTCAGAGTCTCCCGTCTGTCCTGAGCTGCCAGAGCCTCCCGTCTGTCCTGAGCTGCCAGAGTCACCCGTCTGTCAGGAGCTGCCAGAGCCACCCACCAGTCAGGAGCTGCCAGAGCCGCCCGCCAGTCAGGAGCTGCCAGAGCCGCCGGTCAGCACGGAGCTGACAGAGCCGTCAATCAGCCAGGAGCTGCCAGAGCCGTCAGTCAGCCAGGAGCTGCCAGAGCCGTCAGTCAGCTAGGAGCTGCCAGAGCCGTCCGTCACACCGGCGCTGCCAGAATCGCCCTTCACTCCGGAGCTGCCAGAGTCTCCCGTCCGTCCGGTGAGGGTCGACGTTTTTAAGAGGCCACGGAGGCGGATAAAGAGGCGTAGAAAAACTATGGTGAAGTGGAGTCCACGACCCGCGCCAATGTCAATATGCCTTGTATACTGTTGTTTAGGGCAGCTCTCCTTGTTTTGTTTTACTGCGGAGCCCCTAGTCCTGCTCAACATGCCTCAGATAGCCCCCTTGTCCCACCCCAAACACATGCATAGACCGCACCTAGCTTAACTGGTGCCTCTAGAGATGCACCCTCTCTCATCGTCAATCAATGCCTAGGTTTACCCCCACTGTACTCGTACCCTACCATTCCCTTGTCTGTACACTATGCCCTGAATTGATCCTACAACGCCCAGAAATCTGCTCCTTTTATTCTCTGTTCCCAAAGCACTAAACAACCAGTTCTTACAGCCTTTAGCCGTACCCTCATCCTACTCCTCCTCTGTTCCTCTGGTGATGTAGAGGTTAACCCAGGCACTCTCATTTGTTGACTTCTGCAACCGTAAAAGCCTTGGGTTCATGCATGTTAACATCAGACGCCTCCCTTAGTTTGATTTATTCACTGCTTTATCACACTCAGCCAACCCTGATGTCCTAGCCATGTCTAAATCCTGGCTTAGGAAGGCCACCAAAAATGTGGACATTTCCATCCCCAATTACAACATTTTTCGTCAAGACAGAACTGCTACAGGGGGCAGAATTGCAATCTACTGTAGAGATAGCCTGCAGAGTTCTCTCATACTGTCCAGGTCTATGCCCAAACAGTTCGAGCTTCTACTTTTAAAGATCCATCTCCTCAGAAATAAGTCCCTTACTGTTATAGACCCCCCTCAGTTCCCAGTTGTGCGCTGGACACCATATGTGAATTGATTGCCCCCCATCTATTGTCAGAGTTCGTACTGCAAGGTGACCTAAATTGGGATATGCTTAACACCCCGGCCGTCCTACAATCTAAGATAGATGCCCTCAATCTCACACAAATTATCAAGGAACCTACCAGGTACAACCCCAAATCCGTAAACACGGGCACCCTCATAGATATCAACCAGGATATCAGCAATCACTCATTGCCTGCGTCCGTTATGGGTCTGCGGTCAAATGACCACCCCTCATCACTGTCAAACGCTCCCTAAAACACAGCCCTTGGTTCACTCCAGACTTGACTGCCCTTGACCAGCACAAAAACACCCTGTGGTGTACTGCACTAGCATCGAATTGTCCCCGCAATTTGCAACTTTTCAGGGAAGTCAGGAACTAATACACACAGTCAGTTAGGAAAGCAAAGGCTAGCTTTTTCAAACTGAAATTTGCATCCTGCAGCACTAATTCCAAAAGGTTTTGGGACACTGTAAAGTCCATGGAGAATAAGAGTATCTCCTCCCAGCTTCCCACTGCACTGATACTAGGAAACATTGTCACCACTGATAAATCCACGATAGTCGAGAATTTCAAAAAGCATTTCTCTACGGCTGGCCATGCTTTCCACCTGGCTACGCCAACCCCAGCCAACAGCTCCGCACACCCCACTTCTCCTTCAGCCAAATCCAGAGAGCTGATGTTCTGAAAGAGCTGCAAAATCTAGATCCCTACAAATCAGCTGGGCTAGACATCCCCTCTTCAAAGGGGGAGACATTCTAGACCCAAACTGTTACAGACCTATATCCATCCTGCCCTGCCTTTGTAAAGTCTTCGAAAGCAAAGTGAACAAACAGATCACTGACCATTTAGAATCTCACCGTACCTTCTCTGCTATGCAATCTGGTTTCCGGGCTGGTCACGGGTGCAGCTCAGCCGCTCTCAAGGTCCTAAACAATATCATAACCGCCATAGATAAAAGACAGTACTGTGCAGCAGTCTTCATCGACCTGGCCAAGGCTTCGACTCTGTCAATCACCATATTCTTATCGGCAGACTCAACAGCCTTGGTTACTCTAATGACTGCCTCGCCTGGTTCACTAACTACTTAACATTTAACATTTAAGTCATTTAGCAGACGCTCTTATCCAGAGCGACTTACAAATTGGTGCATTCACCTTATGACATCCAGTGGAACAGTAGTGCATCTAAATCTTTTAAGGGGGGTTAGGGGGGGGGTGAGAGGGATTACTTTATCCTATCCTAGGTATTCCTTAAAGAGGTGGGGTTTCAGGTGTCTCCGGAAGGTGGTGATTGACTCCGCTGTCCTGGCGTCGTGAGGGAGTTTGTTCCACCATTGGGGGGCCAGAGCAGCGAACAGTTTTGACTGGGCTGAGCGGGAACTGTACTTCTCAGTTAGAGTTCCACCTCTATGCAGACGACACAATTCTGTATACATCTGGCCCTTCTTAAGACACTGTGTTAACAAACCTCCAAACGAGCTTCAAAGCCATACAACACTCCTTCCGTGGCTTCCAACTGCTCTTAGATGCTAGTAAAACGAAATGCATGCTCTTCAACTGATTGCTGCCCGCACCCGCCCGCCAGACTAGCATCACAACTCTGGATGGTTCTGACTTAAGAATATATGGACAACTACAAATAGCTAGGTGTCTGGCTAGACTGTAAACTCTCCTTCCAGACTCACATTAAGCATCTCCAATCCAAAGTTAAATCTAGAATCGGCTTCCTATTTCGCAACAAAGCCTCCTTCACTCATGCTGCCAAACATACCCTCGTAAAACTGACTATCCTACCGATCCTTGACTTCGGCAATGTCATTTACAAAATAGCCTCCAACACTCTACCCAGCAAACTGGATGCAGTCTATTACAGTGCCATCTGTTTTGTCACCAAAGCCCCATACACTACCCACCACTGCGACCTGTATGCTCTCGCTGGCTGGTCCTCGCTACATATTCGTCGCCAAACCCACTGGTTCCAGGTAATCTATAAGTCTTTGCTAGGTATAGCTCCGCCTTATCTCAGCTCACGGGTCACCGTAGCAGCACCCACAAGCAGCACGCGCTCCAGCAGGTATATTTCACTGGTCATCCCCAAAGTCAACACGTCCTTTGGCCGCCCTTCCTTCCAGTTCTCTGCTGCCAATGACTGGAACGAATTTCAAAAATCACTGAAGTTGGAGACTTATATTTCCCTCACTAACTTTCAGCGTTAGCTGTCAGAGCAGCTTACCGATCGCTGCAGCTGTACACAGCCCATCTGTAAATAGCCCATCCAACCAACTACCTACCTCATCCCCATACTTGTTTTTGTTTTTCTGCTCTTTTGCACTCCAGTATTTCTACTTGCACATCTTCATCTGCACATATATCACCCCAGTGTAAATTGCTAAATTGTAATTACTTCGCCACTATTGGCCTATTTATTGCCTTACCTCCTTACTTCATTTGCACACATTGTATACAGATTTTTCTATTGTATTATTGACTGTATGTTTGTTTATTCCATGTGTAACTCTGTGTTGTTGTTTTTGTCGCACTGCTTTGCTTTATCTTGGCCAGGTCACAGTTGTAAAAGAGAACTTGTTCTCAACTGGCCTACCTGGTTAAATAAATTTGAAATAAAACATTTCTTAAAAAATTAAAAGATTTCTATCACCGAATCAAGGTGTAGATCACATCTGACATTCCAGTGTTCCAACTGGTAAACAAGGCAAGGTCCGCTTTAGGTATAATACCAGGATCCGCTTGTGGATTTGACAGCTCTAATCAAATCAAATGTTATTGGTCACGTACACATATTTAGCAGATATTATTGCGGGTGTAGCGTAATGCTTGTAAAAAATGCAGTTCCACCTCCGACACGCCAAAACAACCGTTATGTAGATGTGGGTTAAAGCAGATCTGATTGAATAGAGCCCCTAGTCTTTTAACCAGAGACTGGTTCACTACCTGTGAAACAGTCATGTGTTCACCTCCAGCCAATCAGCATTCATTGATTAGGGGTGGGTTTGGGATAGGGGACTAGATTGGCTGGACTCCAGCCAATCAGCATTCATTGATTAGGGGTGGGTTTGGGATAGGGGACTAGAACGGCTAGACTGTATCTAACAGTAGTAGGAATGTTGTATGATGAGCCTATATGGTTAGATTGACTCATCATCAGCCTGTTTGACTGTCTGGTCCCCACACACAAGGAAACAGGCCCCTGGTGATTTTCAGACAAGTAGTTTACAGTTAATTAAGTAATAACAAATACTGAAGAGATTTGAGACAGGGCCTGGTGTGAGGGATAACCCCCCCCCCTCTCTCTCTCTCTCTCCCTCTCACAAACACACATACATGCATGCACGCACTCACACGCCTGCATGCACAAGCACACACACAAACAGTGAGCTGTGAGATGACAGTGATAGGCGAGTGTCATTAGTACAGTGACAGGCTGTGACTCCTCAGTTTATCTTCTCTCTGCTGCGCCTGGATCGTATGGCTCACACACTATGGCAAAAGGCATTAAAATGTCTAGGTTAATGGAGAATGACACTGTTTCATGACATAACCAACGGCTCTTCCCTCTGAATGCGTTTTTACACAGGGTTATTGCTCTCCTGGGGAAACGACACCAGGGTCGCATTCAGTGAGCAACAAGTAGTGGATGTGTCACTTGATTACTGTTTATATCATGTGAATAACTGTGCTTGTGTGTGTTTGTGTGTGTGATATTCATACATTATCTAGAGAATGCCTTTCTATGGGGACATGAGCCCTGCGCCTTTCCCATCTCTCTGCTCTTCTCCGGGGGAGAGTGGGCTCGGATGGCTCCCTGAACTGGAGGTCTCCCTCCAGTCCAAACCTCTGAGGTAGTAACAAACTATGTTTACCTGCATCTTCTGTGCCCGTCTTTTGTCAGCTCTCTGGTTTTGGTGGTAGATGCGGCTGAAGTTGGACACAATGACTGGGACAGGCAGGGCAATGACCAACACCCCGCTCAGAGAACAGATAGAACCAAATATCTTCCCCGCAATCGTCTTAGGAACCATGTCTCCATATCTGCAAGGAGAGAGAGAGAGTAGAGTAGAGCGAGAGAGAGAGAGAGAGAGAGAGAGAGAGAGAGAGAAGAGAGGGAGAGAAGGGAGTAGAGAGGGAGAGAAGGGAGTAGAGTGAGAGAGAAGCAAGGAGAGAGAGAGAAGGGAGTAGAGAGAGAAGGGAGGAGAGAGAGAAGCGAGTAGAGAGAGAAGGGAGTTGAAAGAGAGAGAAGGGAGTAGAGAGAAGGGGGTAAGGAGAAAGAGAAGGGAGTAGAGAGAGAATGGAGTAGAGAGAGAAGGGAGTTGAAAGAGAGAGAAGGGAGTAGATTGAGAAGGGAGTAGAGAGAGAGAAGGGAGGAGAGAGAGAAGGGAGGAGAAGGAGAAGGGAGGAGAGAGAGAGAAGGGAGGAGAGAGAAGGGAGGAGAGAGAAGGGAGTAGAGAGAGAAGGGAGTAGAGAGAGAAGGGAGTAGGGAGAGAAGGGAGTAGAGAGAGAAGTGAGTAGGGAGAGAAGGGAGGAGAGAGAGAAGGGAGTAGAAGAGAGAAGGTAGTCGAGAGAGAGCAGGGAGTAGAGAGAGAAGGGAGTGGAAAGAGAGACAAGGGAGTAGAGAGAGAGAGAAGGGAGGGAGGGAGGATAGAGAGAGAAGGGAGTAGGGAGAGAGAGAAGGGAGGAGAGAGAGAGAGAGAAGGGAGGAGAGAGAGAAGGGAGGAGAGAGAGGGAGAAAGAGGTTAGTTCAGATGGAGTTAATTCACACAGAACAGACCAAAACGCATTCAGACTTCTTTCAATAAGGAACATTCACACACTGTTCTGAGTTACGCTAGATAGATGGAACATCAGCCCTTCCACACAGCTCTCTCAGAAGAGACCTTAACCTCCTCAGTCAGTCTGCCTCCAGTTGATCCTCTCAGAGACTTCAGTGCTTTCATTAGGTGACAGGAGAAAACATCAACCTTTGGGAGCGCAGACCGGAAAAGAGAGGAGAGCAGAGGGGAGATGGGAGCGGAGGGGAGCGGAGTGGAAGGAGAGAGGAGGGGAGAGGGGATAGGAGCAGAGGGGAGGGGAGGGGTGCGGCGAGGGGAGAGGAGGGGAAGGAGATCAGAGGGGGAGAGGAGCAGAGAGGTGAGGGGTGTGGAGCAGAGAGGAGTGGAGGGGGAGAGGGGAGCAGTTGGAAAGAGAGCAGAGGAGGGGAGAGAGGAGTGGAGAGGAGTGGAGGGGAGAGGAGTGGAGGGGAGAGAGGAGTGGAGATAAGCAGAGGGGAGAGGAGTGGAGAGAAGCAGAGGAGAGAGGAGCGGAGGGGAGAGAGGAGTGGAGAGAAGCAGAGGGGAGAGGAGTGGAGAGGAGCGGAGGAGAGAGGAACGGAGGGGAGAGGAGTGGAGAGGAGCGGAGGAGAGAGGAACGGAGGGGAGAGGAGTGGAGAGGAGCGGAGGAGAGAGGAACGGAGGGGAGAGGAGTGGAGAGGAGCGGAGGAGAGAGGAACGGAGGGGAGAGGAGTGGAGAGGAGCGGAGAGAGGAACGGAGGGGAGAGGAGCGGAGGGAGCAGTGGAGAGTGGAGGAAAGGGGAGAGGAGCGGAGGAGAGAATGGAATGGAGGGAGAGGAGCGGAGGAGAGAGGAACGGAGGGGAGAGGAGCGGAGGAGAGAGGCATGGAGGGGAGAGGAGCGGAGGAGAGAGGAACGGAGGGGAGAGGAGCGGAGGGAGCAGTGGAGAGTGGAGGAAAGGGGAGAGGAGCGGAGGAGAGAGGAACGGAGGGGAGAGGAGCGGAGGAGAGAGGAACGGAGGGGAGAGGAGCGGAGGAGAGAGGCATGGAGGGGAGAGGAGCGGAGGAGAGAGGAACAGAGGGGAGAGGAGCGGAGGAGAGAGGAACGGAGGGGAGAGGAGCGGAGGGAGCAGTGGAGAGTGGAGGAAAGGGGAGAGGATGGGAAGACGGGAGTGGAGGAGAGAGTGCAAGGGAAGTGGAGGGTAGTGGAGAGAAGCAGAGGGGAGAAGAGCGGGGGGAAGAGGGGAGCAGAGGGGAGTGAAGCGGAGGGGAGGAGAGCGGAGGGGACAGGGGAGCACAAAGGTAATGGGAGTGGGGAGTGGATGGGTTAAGGTTGTGAAGGGGAACAGGGAAGTGGAGAGTAGAGGGGAGTGTGTTTACTTTACCACATCCATAATATCTCTATTTGACCTTTTGAAATACCTATATAAAAGCAGTGCGTGGGCTAACCTTAACCTTATTAGCAACCTTTATAAACATTTATTCATGGTCTATCTACATTTATTTTACCTTTATAGGCAAGTTAGTTAAGCACAAATTCTTATTTTCAATGACGGCCTAGGAACAGTGGGTTAACTGCCTTGTTCAGGGGCAGAATGACAGATTTGAACCTTGTCAGCTCGGGGATTTGATCTTGCAACCCTCCGGTTACTAGTCCAACGCTCTAACCACTAGGCTACCTGCCACACCTAAAAAGGGGTAATTGGAAATGTGGAGGAGCGAGAAAAGACGGTAATCAGGTTCTCAGAACTGACAGTGCCCCGGCAGCAAGGGAGCGGAGAGGAAGAGGGGAGCAGATGGAAAGAGAGCAAGGAGTGGAGGAGAGCGGAGGGGAGAGAGGAGTAGAAAGAAGCAGAGGGGAGAGGAGCGGAGAGAGGAGCAGAGGGGAGAGGAGCGGAGGGGAGTGGAGGGGAGAGGAAAGTGAAGGGGAAGTGGAGGGGAGAGGGAGAGGAGGGGAGTGGAGAGGCGAGCGGAGGGGAGGGGGAGGGAAAGTGTAGGGGAGAGGGACAGAGGGAAGCGGAGGGGAAGAGGGGAGCGGAGAGGGGAGCAGAAAGGTAAGGGGAGTGGAGGGGAGAGAGGAGTGGAGAGAAGTGGAGGGTAGAGGGAAGTGGAGAGGAGAGGAGAGGAGGGGAAGAGGGACGTGGAGGGGAAAGGAGAGCGGAGGGAAGTGGAGGGAAGAGGTGAGGGGGAAGTGGAGGGGAGAGGGGAGAGGAGCAGAGGGGAGAGGGGAGCAGAAAGGTGAGGTGAGTGGAGGGGAAGAGAGTGGAGTGGAGGGGAGAGGGAAGTAGAAGGGAGAGGGGAGTGGAGGGGAGTGGAGTGGAGAGAGAAGTGGAGGGGAGAGTGAAGGGGAGAGGGAAGTGGAGGGGGAGTGGAGCGGAGAGGAGGGGAGAGGAGGGGAAGTGGGAAGCAGATGGAAATAGAGCAGAGGGGAGAGGAGAGGGGAGTGGAGAGTGGAGTGGAGGGGAGAGGGAAGTGGAGGGGAGAGTGGAGCGGAGGGGAGAGGGAGAGGAGGGGAGAGGAGCGGAGTGGAGAGGGGAGCAGAAAGGTAAGGGGAGTGGAGGGGAGAGTGGAGTAGAGAGGAGAGAGGAGTGGAGAGAAGTGGAGGGTAGAGGAAAGTGGAGAGGAGAGGAGGGGAAGAGGAAAGTTGAGGGAAGAGGTGAGGGGAGGGGAGAGGAGCAGAGGGGAGAGGGGAGCAGAAAGGTGAGGTGAGGGGAGAGGAGGGGAAGTGGGAAGCAGATGGAAATAGAGCAGAGGGGTGAGGAGAGGAGGGGAGCGGAGGAGCGGAGAGATGAGCAGAGGGGAGAGGGGAGCAGAAAGGTGAGGTGAGGGGAGTGGAGGGGAAGAGGGGAGTGGAGAGCGGAGGAAGTGGAGGGAAGAGGTGAGGGGAGGGGAGAGGAGCAGAGGGGAGCAGAAATGTGAGGTGAGGGGAGTGTAGGGGAAGAGAGTGAAGTGGAGGGGAGAGGGAAGCAGATGGAAATAGAGCAGGGGAGAGGAGAGGAGGGGAGAGGGAAGTGGAGGGGAGGAGAGGGAAGTGGAGGGGAGAGTGGAGGGGAGAGGGAAGTGGAGAGGAGAGGGGAGTGGAGAGTGGAGTGGAGTGGGAAGTGGAGAGGAGAGGGGAGGGAGAGGGAAGTAGAGGGGAGAGGGAAGTGGAGGGGAGAGTGGAGGGGAGAGTGGAAGTGGAGAGGAGAGGGAGTGGAGTGGAGGGGAGAGGGAAGTGGAGCGGAGGGAAGAGGAGGGGAGAGGGGAGAGGGAAGAGGGAAGTGGAGAGGAGGGGAGAGGGAAGTGGAGGGGAGAGTGGAGGGGAGAGGGAAGTGGAGAGGAGAGGGGAGTGGAGTGGAGGGGAGAGGGAAGTGGAGGGGAGAGTGGAGGGGAGAGGGGAGTGGAGTGGAGGGGAGAGGTAAGTGGAGCGGAGGGAAGAGGAGGGGAGGGATGAGCAGAGTGGAGGGGATTTTATTTTATTTTATTAGGATCTCTTTTAGTCCCCATTTGGACTAATCTTCCAAGAGTCCTTAACATTAAAATACAATTTATAATACAAACACACTTTCACATATAACACACTATTAGAAACATACATAATACACTAGCACAATGACCCAATAAATACTCAATCTAAAAAAATATTGATTCTTCATCTACTTTAGTCCCACAACATTTCTATATACTATATTTAAATTGTTTAAAAATAATGTTTAAACTTATATATTGAAAGGTTTCTAGTTTGCTCAGTTAATTTATTCCATTTCTTTATTGCTCTAAATCGAAATGTTCTTTTGCCCATTTCTTTTTTCTGTCTGGATAACTCATAGATGGTGGACAATCTATTCCTAGTATTTACAGAATGTCTGTCTCTTACCAACTGAATACTGTTGTGAATAGAACTTGGCCGTTTTAAATGATGTATATTATAAAATAAAATAAGCATGTTTTTTTCAATTATCTTGTCGATTGATGACCAACCAAGAACACTGCCCATGACTGCAACAGAAGAACCATATCTCCACCTTAAAACAATCCTTGCTGCTTTATTCTGTGCATTCTGCAGCCTCCTAACTTCACTAGATGATGCATTTCCCCAGACCACCGAACAATAGTTCACTTGACTCTCAACCAATGCCTGTGTTATTTGCTGAAGGATTTCCCCTGGTTAATATTTAGCTATCCTTCTGATTCTGCTGTTTTAATATTTTTTTTACATAGATTAGTTATTGGAGACGACCATGATAAGCAGTTGTCTAGTTGCACTCCCAGTAGTTTGGTGTCACACCCTGACCATAGTTTGCTTTGTATTGTTTCTATGTTTTGTTTGGTCAGGGTGTGAGTTGAGTGGGCATTCTATGTTACATGTCTAGTTTGTCTAGTTCTATGTTTGGCCTGATATGGTTCTCAATCAGAGGCAGGTGTTAGTCATTGTCTCTGATTGGGAACCATATTTAGGTAGCCTGTTTGGTGTTGGGTTTTGTGGGTGATTGTTCCTGTCTCTGTGTTTGCACCAGAGAGGCCTGTTTTTGCACATTTCTTGTTTTGTTAGTTTATTCATGTCTAGTGTCTTTATTAAAGTACCATGAATAACCACTGCGTTTTGGTCCGCCTCTCTTTCCCCAGAAGAAAACCAATACATTCTGCCACTTCTTCAAATTGTACTCCTCCCATACTTAATTGTATCCCATGCTGTTTTGACCTTCTCCTAGTTGAACAGACCAACATAACTTTGGTTTTCTTGGTGTTTAAAGCAAGTTTGTTTTGGCAAACCCATTTCCTGATAATCTCCTTGCAAAGCTTGCTGTACCTGTTGAACCGATTGTCTTGCTGCATAAATTGTAGTATCATCTGCAAATATAGTAGCTTGAGTTTCAACCAAGGCATAGGGAAGGTCGTTGGTGTATATTAAGTAGAGAAGTGGCCCAAGGCAGCTGCCCTGCGGTATTCCAGTTTAACACATGAACCATTGATATAGGTAGACTGTTTCCTGTCAGTTAGATATGACTGTACCCAATTCAATGCTACCTCAAAACCATAATGCATTAATTTTGTCAAAATAATTTCATGATCCACTAATCAAATGCTGCACTGAAATCTAAAAATAGTACACCTACAAACCTGCCATTATCCATAGCATTGAGCCACCGGTCAGTCATGTCAACCAATGCAGTCGTAGTGGAATGGTTTTTGCAATAAGCATGCTGATTGGCTGTAATCAGATCATTCTTTTCCATACTCACAATACCCTCCAATATCTTACTGAGTGTAGGGAGTAGACTAATTGGTTGACTATTGGCAGGAGTAATGGGTTCTTTGCAGTCTTTCGGAATAGGACACAGTTTCGCATGCTTCCATACATTTGCAAACAACCGCTTTTCCAGTGACCAATTAAATAGGGGAGAGGGGAGCAGATGGAAAGAGAGCGAAGAGGAGAGAGGAGGAGCGGAGGGGAGGAGGAGCAAAGGGGAGAGGAGTGGAAGAGAGCATGCAGGAGCGGAGACGAGGGCTTAGGGAGCCCGGGACATTTTCTAAAATGTCATTTAGCCCATCCAATCTGGAATATTCAGAAGTCAAAAAGCAATCACGGCCGTGTTTCAAATGCAAACACAATTACACTGGACATAATAGATCTGTCCCTTCCCAAGAGGAAGCCACTGTGTCAGAATAAAAAGAGCAATAAAAAGAATACAACTCATTTTAAACGACTAAGGACAGCAATAAAACTCCAGTCTATGGAAAAAGAAACAACTAAACTTTATTTCTAAAGGTGCTTATTTGGTATTCCTGAGTAGAAAGTGTTGGTCATTTGCTTTTATTGGCTTCTGGTGCCAAAGGTATAGGTACCTAGACACAGTCTGACTACAAATTGACTCGTAGTCACAAACATCATATGGCAGCGCCAGGCTTTACATATATTTAACGTCTCAGTACAGAAATAATTGCGCATTAAAATATTATACAAAATGCAGCATTCTATACAGAAATGGTATCTGGGGCATAATGAGTTGTATTAAACGTGTAATCCATAGCAACAATAATTGCTTTCTCCTAAAGCTGGGCCATAAAATAGCCAGCTTAGGAGTAGCGATACACAAGAGCTCACAACTAATCCTATTTATTCATCACATTAACTAGGATAGAATGCAGAACATTGACATGCACTCTGTTCACAGCTAATTGACGCCCTATCAGGGGTGGAGTTACGGTAGCGAATATCCTTTGTATGGCTACACTTGAGGTTTTCTTGTCAACGTATATTATATCTGTTTTTGCAGCACCATACAGCCTGAGGCCAGAAGAGACAGGACTCTGCTTCTCTCAACTCTAAATCCCAACTTTCCCCAACTATCCAGCCAAAGATGATTAAACAACAACAGCAACAACAACAACAAATGTGAAAATGTACATTTTCAAGGCTTAACTTCTGTAAACATCACTCACGAAAAGGCCAAACAAATCCTACTATGTGTTGTTACTTTAGAAGTACATTGTTTAGTGTGGATTCTTTGTGGTTATAGGATCATAATGTACAGATATAGGACATGTGCTGTCGCATGGGGAGCCTCAGACAGACAAAATGGCGGCAGAGTGAGATCAAAGAAGGCATCCAGTTAGACGTCCCACTCCCCATCCATCCATCTCCTTCTCCCTGATGGGATGCATTATGCTGTGTAGAGCCATCAGGGAACTCACACACTGAATTCATCAGAGATAAGTAAGGAGAGAGGTTGCTCCTCAAACTACCATACAGCTCTAATGGTTTTCCACTCCGAGTAATAACACACACACACACACACACACACACACACACACACACACACACACACATACACACAAACACACATACTGCTTTGAAAGACAAAATGAGAGCAATTTAATGGAAGTGCCATAGAGTTGAGTACTTCTGTAGTAATCCCCCCCCCCCCCCCTCCCGTTCCTCCACTGCGGCAGGACCACACAAAGCCTCACAGATGTACTTTTTGAACGATTGGATTCCAGTTGAGAAAATAATGTGTTCCATTTATTCCATTCATTTAAACCCATCTGGACTGACAGCCTAAACAATTTGGAACGTTCTTTGGTAACACTATATTTTAAGGGTCCATAATAAACGTAAGGCATTTACAAACACTTTTCTAACCATTTATTAATCATTACTCCCACATTTGAAAACGTTAGTAAGATGGCGCCAACAGAGATGGTCGCCTCACTTTGAGTCCTTAGGAAACAAGGCAGTGTTTAGTTTTTAAAAATATATTATTTCTTACATTGTTAGCCCAGGAAATCTCAAGTGTTATTACACACAGCCGGGAAGAACTATTGGATATAAGAGCGACGTCAACATACCAACATTACGACCAAGAATATGACTTTACCGAAGAGGATCCTTTGTTTGGACCTCCACCCAAGACAATGGATCTAATCCCAGAGGCCGACCCAAAACAACGTCGCCGCAGGAGAGGTAGCAGGAGCGGCCTCCTGGTCAGACTTCGAAGACGTGCATACCACCCACCGCTTCCAAGCATATTACACGACAATGTCCAGTCTCTAGACAACAAAGTGGATGAAATTAAGGCAAGGGTTGCCTTCCAGAGAGACATCAGAGATTGTAACATTCTCTGTTTCACGGAAACATGGCTCTCTCGGGATATGTTGTTGGACTCAGTACAGCCACCGGTTTCTTCACGAGACGCACCGACAGAAACAAAATTCTCTCTGGTAAAGAAGAAGGGCGGGGGTGTATGCTCAATCAAATGCCGACCACATTATCTCCCAAGATAATTCTCTTCGATTATAGTCACAGCCGTGTATTGTCCCCCCCAAGCAGATACCTCAACGGCCCTCAAGGAACTTCACTGGACTCTATGTAAACTGGAAACTATATATCCTGAGGCTGCATTTATTGCAGCTGGGGATTTTAACAAAGCTAATTTGAGAACAAGGCTACCTAAATTCTACCAGCACATTGATTGTAGCACCCGCGCAGGCAATACCTTGGGCCACTTCTTCTCTAACTTCCGCGATGCATACAAGGCATTCAAGTTTGTTTTGATCACGCGGACTGGGAAATGTTCAGGGAAAACTCAGAAAATAACTCGGTGAGTGAGTTTATAAGGGAGTTTATTGGAGATGTTCTACCCACTGTGACTATCAAAACCTACCCTAACTTGAAACCATGGACAGATGGCGGTATTCGCGCGAAATTGAAAGCGTGAACCACCTCATTCAACCATGGAAAGATGTTGGGGAATATGGCAGAATATAAACAGTGTAGTTATTCCTTCCGCAAGGCAATCAAACAAGCAAATTGTCAGTATAGGAACAAAGTAGAGTCGCAATTCAATGGATGAGACACAAGACGTATGTGGTAGGGTCTACAGGCAATTGTGGACTAGAAAAAGAAAACCAGTCACGTCCCCGGCAGCGATGTCTTTCTTCCAGACAAACTGAACACCTTCTTTGCCCGCTTTGAGGATAATACAGTGCCACCGATGCGAACTGCTACCAAGGACTATACTCAGCCTTGTCTCAGGATGGTAGGTTGGTGGTTGGTGGATATCCTTCTAGTGGTGTGGGGGCTGTGCTTTGGCAAAGTGGGTGGGGTTATATCCTTCCTGTTTGGCCCTGTCCGGGGGTATCATCGGATGGGGCCACAGTGTCTCCTGACCCCTCCTGTCTCAGCCTCCAGTATTTATGCTGCAGTAGTTTATGTGTCGGGGGCTAGGGTCAGTTTGTTATATCTGGAGTACTTCTCCTGTCTTATCCGGTGTCCTGTGTGAATTTAAGTATGCTCTCTCTAATTCTCTCTTTCTCTCTCCCGGAGGACCTGAGCCCTAGGACCATCTGGCATGATGACTCCTTGCTGTCCCCAGTCCACCTGGCCGTGCTGCTGCTCCAGTTTCAACTGTTCTGCCTGCAGCTATGGAACCCTGACCTGTTCACCGGACGTGCTACCTGTCCCAGACCTGCTGTTTTCAACTCTCTAGAGACAGCAGGAGCGAGATACTCCTAATGATCGGCTTTGAAAAGCCATCTGACATTTACTTCTGAGGTGCTGACTTGCTGCACCCGCGACAACTACTGTGATTATTATTATTTGACTATGCTGGTCATTTATGAACATTTGAACATCTTGGCCATGTTCTGTTATAATCTCCACCCGGCACAGCCAGAAGAGGACTGGCCACCCCTCATAGCCTGGTTCCGCTCTAGGTTTCTTCCTAGGTTTTGGCCTTTCTAGGAAGTTTTTCCTAGCCACCGTGCTTCTACACCTGCATTGCTTGCTGTTTGGGGTTTTAGGCTGGGTTTCTGTACAGCACTTTGAGATATCAGCTGATGTATGTGACCAATAACATGTGATTTGATTTGATTTAGTTATTCACATATGTATATGTCAGGACCTGGTTACGAACCCGGGTCTCCGGAGTGAGAAACAGTCACTTAACCAACTGAGCCACGAATAGTCGGCAGAACCCAGAAGATGAGGCAGACACAGCAGTACTTGAGACGGTGTATTTAATGTAGTAAAAAGTGAAGTCCTTCAGGAACACATGTAACTCCACAACCTCAAAAGGAATTCCACAAGAACAAAGGTAATCCTCCAAGACAAAAAAGGTAAATCCACAAGGTGGTAGGTATAGCACAAAAAGCCTCAAAAGATACTCAAAAATAAATAAACAAGAACAAAAAACAGAATTCCACAAGAGCGTCCACCGGGATCAACAAGAGTTAACAGAATACTAGGGCTGGGTGCTAACATACAAACACAGAGCAAAGGACTGAGGAAAACAAAGGGTTTAAATACAATCAGGGGAAACGAGGCACAGGTGCAAATAATAATGGGGATCAAGGGAAAACAAAAGGTCAAAAGGCACAATGGGGGCATCTAGTGACCAAAAACCGGAACAACCCTGGCCAAATCCTGACAGAATCCCCCTAGGAACGGCTCCTGACGTTCCTACCAGCTCTCTCAGGGTGGAGAGCCCTGAACTGACGAATGAGGTCAGGGTCCAGTATGTCTTTGGCAGGAACCCAGGAGCGCTCCTCGGGACCGTAGCCTTCCCAGTCCATCAGATACTGCCAGGACCGCTGCACCCGGCGGGAATCCAGTATCCGATGGACGGTATAAGCCGGCTGGCCTCCAATGACACGAGGCGGAGGGGGAGGTCTGTCTGCCGGGACAAGGGGAGAAAAAACAACAGGTTTTAATAAGGAAATGTGAAATGTGGGATTAATCTTAAGGGATCTGGGTAAGTGTAGGCGATAAGAAACTGGGTTAACTCTCCTGGCAACCTTAAAGGGACCGATGTATTTTTGGGACAGCTTGCGAGACTCCACCCGTAGTGGTAAGTCTCTTGTGGAGAGCCAGACTCTCTGGCCGGGCGCAGGGTAGGCCCGGGACGGCGACGTCTGTTGGCTTGTTGTTGGTACCTCTGTAAGGAACGCATAAGATTAAGACGGGTCTTCCTCCACATAAGCCGACAGCGTCTGACGAACTTCAAGGCTGAAGGCACTCTGACTTCTGCCTCCTGGTCCGGGAACAATGGAGGGGCATAGCCAAACTGACACTCGTGCGGGGACATACCAGTGGAGGAGGAGCGCAAGGTGTTGTGCGCGTATTCGGCCCAAACAATGAAGGACGACCATGTGGACGGGTTGTTACGAGTCATACATCGGAGGGTGGCTTCCAGCTCTTGATTCATCCTCTCTGTTTGGCCGTTGGACTCCGGATGGTACCCTGAAGATAGACTGGCAGAAGCACCCATGAGTTGGCAGAAGGCCTTCCAAAACCTTGAGGCGAACTGGGGACCTCTGTCAGAAACCATATCTTGAGGAATGCCGAAGACTCGGAACACATGATTAATTACCAACTCAGCCGTCTCCTTGGCAGAAGGTAACTTAGTCAGAGGGACGAACCTGGCCGCCTTTGAAAACCTGTCGATTATGACTAGGATAGTAGTATTGCCATGGGATGGAGGAAGGCCAGTAATAAAGTCCAACAAGATATGGGACCAGGGTCTGTGGGGAATAGGTAAAGGGTGAAGGAGTCCTTGAGGGCGGAGGTGAGAAGATTTGCCCTGGCAGCACACGGGGCAGGCATTGACGAAAGAGGCAACGTCTTCTCTTATGGTAGGCCACCAGAACTTACGCTGGATGAACTCCAAGGTGCGACCTACGCCCGGGTGACAGGTGAGGCGAGAGGAGTGCCCCCACAGAAGGACCTGAGTCCTCACTGCCTTGGGGACAAACAACCGATTGGCAGGACCCCTTTCGGGTCCGGTTCGATAGCTTGAGCTCGTCTCACGGTATCCTCAACTTGCCACGAAATCGGAGCCACGATCTTAGCAGCAGGAAGGACAGGCATGTCCGTGTCATCTCGAATGGCAGGAGCGTAGACTCGGGACAGGGCATCCGGTTTGAGATTCTTCGACCCGGGCCGATAGGTGAGGATAAACTGGAATCGATTGAAGAAAAGAGACCATCTAGCTTGTCTAGAGTTCAACCGCTTCGCCTGCTGGATATACTCCAGATTTTTGTGGTCCGTAAGCACTTGAAACGGGTGAGAAGCCCCCTCGAGCCAGTGTCTCCATTCCTTCAATGCCATCTTAACCGCTAGGAGTTCACGATCCCCCACATCGTAGTTCCTCTCAGCCGGGGTAAGCCGGTGTGAGAAGAAAGCGCACGGATGAAGCTTCTTGTCTTCACCCTCTGAGACAGGACAGCTCCAACACCAACCTCTGAGGCGTCTACCTCCACCACAAACGGTTCATCCGTAGTCGGTAGTATCAGGATGGGAGCAGAGAGGACGCGCTGCTTGAGTCCTTGGAAGGCCGTCTCAGCTTCTCTTCCCCACAAAAACCTTGCATTGCCACCCTTGGTTAAAGCTGAGAGAGGGGCTGCCACCAAGCTGAAGTTCTTGATGAACTTGCGGTAAAAGTTTGTGAAGCCCAGGAAACGCTGAACTTCCTTAACGGATTTGGGGGTGGGCCAATCCGCTACCGCCCCTACCTTCCTGGGGTCCATTTGGACTCGACCGGGTTCCACTACAAATCCCAGGAATTGTACTCGGGATGAATGGAATTCACATTTTTCCGGCTTAACGTACAGATGGCTGTCTAGGAGGCGTTTGAGTACTTGTCTGACATGCTTTGTGTGTTCTTGAAGAGAGCTCGAAAAGATGAGGATGTCATCCAAGTAAACAAACACAAATATGTTAAGCATATCCCTAAGCACATCGTTTATGAGCGCTTGGAACACCGCTGGGGCGTTGGTCAGGCCGAAGGGCATCACCAAGTATTCATAGTGACCAGTAGGCGTGTTGAACGCGGTCTTCCACTCGTCACCAGGTCTGATCCGCACAAGATGGTATGCGTTCCGCAGGTCAAGCTTAGTGAAAACAACTGCTTCCTGGAGCAGCTCGAAGGCTGTGGCCATAAGGGGTAGCGGGTAACGGTTACGGACGGTTATGGCATTGAGTCCCCGGTAGTCGATGCAAGGACGTAATCCACCGTCTTTCTTGGCCACAAAGAAAAACCCTGCTCCCGCCGGGGAGGTGGATGGACGCATGAGGCCTGCTTCCAGAGCGTCCTTGATGTAGGTATCCATAGCAGCTCGTTCGGGTGGAGATAGGGAAAAGATCCGACCCCTGGGGGGGCAAGTGCCCGGAAACAGTTCGATGGGGCAATCATAAGGTCTATGGGGTGGTAGCATGGTGGCCCTCTGTTTACTAAATACCAGTTTGAGGTCATGGTAACACTCGGGAACTCGGGTCAGGTCGATGGATTCTAAAGACTCGGGAGTAGAACTCGGGAATTCGGGAAAATACATGTAGCTTGGCACGTAGGACCCCACTGCTTGATAGTGCCCACAGACCAGTCGATGTGAGGGTTATGGCTGTGAAGCCAGGGGTATCCAAGGACGAGAGGGAACTCGGAACAGGAGATCAAATGAAAGTTCATCAATTCCTTGTGTTGTGAAACTGAAAGTCGCAAGGAGGTAGTGACATGAGTGACAAGTCCAGATCCCAAAGGGCTTCCATCCAATGTAGTAACCCTCATGGGGTCACTTAGAGGTTCAAAGGGAACGCCATTCTCTTTCGCCCAGACACCATCCATGAAGTTACCTGCGGCTCCAGAGTCTACCAAGGCTTGAAGGTGAAGCTTGTGGTTGTCCCAGGAAAGGGTGACTGGAATGAGCAGACGGGAGTTGGACGGATGGGAGGAGGTTATGTTTCCCGTTACAGTTCCCCGGTCTGTACGGGACAGAGCGTTTCCCTGGAGCCCGGGACACGTGGAACGGAAATGGCCCGGTTTGCCGCAATATAGACAGCGTCGCTCCCTCATCCGGCGGTCTCTCTCAGCCTGGGAGATGCGTCCAATCTGCATGGGTTCCGGTGGAGCCAGCGAGGATAAAGGTGGGGACTCGGAGCTGGGACTGATAGGGGCTAGAGGTCTACGGTTGAGTTCTCTCTCTCTCAGACGCTGGTCAATGCGTGAGGCCAACTTGATCAGGGACTCGAGATTGTCCGGTGGTTCCCGAGTGGCCAGTTCATCTTGGATAGTGTCGGAAAGGCCTTTCAGAAAGCACACAGTGAGCGCCTCGTTGTTCCAACCACTCGCTTCTGCCACCGTGCGGAACTGGATGGCATAGTCCGTCACGCTGCGCCGACCTTGGTGGAGAGTCAGGAGCTGTTTGGCTGAGTCAGGACCCCACAACCTCAAAAGGAATTCCACAAGAACAAAGGTAATCCTCCAAGACAAAAAAGGTAAATCCACAAGGTGGTAGGTATAGCACAAAAAGCCTCAAAAGATACTCAAAAATAAATAAACAAGAACAAAAAACAGAATTCCACAAGCGCGTCCACCGGGATCAACAAGAGTTAACAGAATACTAGGGCTGGGTGCTAACATACAAACACAGAGCAAAGGACTGAGGAAAACAAAGGGTTTAAATACAATCAGGGGAAACGAGGCACAGGTGCAAATAATAATGGGGATCAAGGGAAAACAAAAGGTCAAAAGGCACAATGGGGGCATCTAGTGACCAAAAACCGGAACAACCCTGGCCAAATCCTGACAGTATAAATATATTTCCTTAAACATCCTGTGTTATGTGCCTATTGTTTTACCAGTGATATGTTCTAGGCTATTCTGAGACCTTAAAGAGCATCAGGTACTGCAGGAATGTCTACCAATGGCATGCCCATATTTTTGTGAGAAATTACACTGGTCACCAAAACATTTATAAAGTAAATCATTTTTGATTAGGGACTGCGAAAATACTTAACTAATGATTAGTAAATGGTTTTACATGTGAGAGTATTACTGGTTTATTAAAGTCCCTTAAAATGAAATTTAACCTAGTATGGGTTCGACATGCTTCTAAAATGTTTTCCCTAACGCCGGCATAGTCCTATGGACTAGACAGAATAACATCGACGCTGTCAATAAACACCTGGCACATTGTTATTTCTGCGGGAGATTCACAACAACCACTTTCAAGTCCTTCTGTTCTGGATCCTCCACTGTCAACACTGTTTCATATACACCAAACCTCATATACACTATATATACTAGAGTATATACTAAAGTATTCGGATACCCGTTCAAATTAGTGCATTCTGTTATTTCAGCCACACCAGTTGCTGACAGGTGTATAAAATCGAGCACACAGCCATGCAATCTCCATAGACAAACACCGGCAGTAGAATGGCCGTACTGAAGAGCTCAGTGACTTTTAACGTGGCACCGTCATAGGATGCCACCTTACCAATAAGTCTGTTAGTCAAATTTCTGCCCTGCTAGAGCTGCCACGGTCAACTGTAAAAGCTGTTATTGGGAAGTGGAAACTGCTAAGAGCAACAACGGCTCAACCGTGACGTGGTAGGCCACACGAGCTCAAGGAGCGGAAGCGGGTAGCGTGTAACAATCGTCTTTCCCCCGAGTTCCAAACAACTGGACTCTGGACTCTCTGGAATGATGAATCACGCTTCACCATCTGGCAGTCCGATGGTGAATCTGGGTTTTGCGGATGCCAGGAGAATGCTATCTGTACTAATGCATAGTGCCAACTTTAAAGTTTGGTGGAGGGGGAATAATGGTCTGGGGCTGTTTTTATGTTTCGGGCTAGGCCCTGTAGTTCCAGTGAAGGGAACTAAGGGGCCTATGCTACAGCATAGAATGACATTGTAGACGAAAGGGAAGGCCCTTTCCTGTTTCAACATGACAATGCCACTGTGCACAAAGCGAGGTCCATACAGAAATGGTTTGTCAAGATCAGTGTGGAACATCTTGACTGGCCTGCACAGAGCCCTGACCTTAAACCCATCGAACACTTTTGGGATGAATTGGATTGTCATCTGCGAGCCGGGCCTAATCACCCAACATCAGTGCCCGACCTCGCTAATGCTCGTGGCTGAATGGAAGCAAGTCACCGCAGCAGTATTCCAATATCTAGCGGAAAGCCTTTCCTGAAGAGTGGAGGATGTTATAGCAGCAAAGTGGGGGACCAATTCCATATTAATACCCATCATTTTTGAATGAGATGTTCAACGAGGAGATGGCCAACATACGTTTAGTCCTTGTAGTGTATCATATTCAAGCTCTGTCTCTAAAGTCATTACTATGATGGTTTATGTGAAGGAGAGTTTTCATTCACACCAGGCCAAGGAGCATCTCGTTAGTGGCGATGTGGACCTCTTAACGAGGTGAGATGATCATTAGAGTGTAGACACACAGCGAGGTCACTGCTCTGCTGTATCATACACACACATATCCACAGACTCCTCATCAAAGTATGCTTTTATACTACAACTATTAGTTAAAGTTCCGCATCAATGAAGTTACAAATACAAACACACACCTGTACAGATATCAAACTGATCTGACCAGAGATCGATCCAAGCTATAGATACAAGAAGATGACCTTGTCCCCTCTTTATATTATAGGATAGTACCGTAAGAGACTTTGTCTACATTCTCATCTCATATGTATATACTGTACTCGATACCATCTACTGTATGCTGCTCTGTACCATCACTCATTCATATATCCTTATGTACATATGCTTTATCCCCTTACACTGTGTATAAGACAGTAGTTTTGGAATTGTTAGTTAGATTACTTGTTGGTTATCACTGCATTGTCGGAACTAGAAGCACAAGCATTTCGCTACACTCGCATTAACATCTGCTAACCATGTGTATGTGACAAATACAATTTGATTTGATTTGATTTAAGAGTCAATCTGGGTCCTAGGCTAGCAGTCAAAACCCTGGAGACAGTTTCCCCTAGCTAGCTGAGCAGTAATAGGTTTTTGTAGCCAGTCACAACCCTGGAGACAGTTTCCTCTAGCTAGCTGAGCAGTCATAGGTTTTCGTAGCCAGTCACAACCCTGGAGACAGTTTCCTCTAGCTATAGGTTTTTGTAGCCAGTCACAACCCTGGAGACAGTTTCCTCTAGCTAGCTGAGCAGTAATAGGTTTTTGTAGCCAGTCACAACCCTGGAGACAGTTTCCCCTAGCTAGCTGAGCAGTAACAGGTTTTTGTAGCCAGTCACAACCCTGGTGACACTTTCACCTAGCTAGCTGAGCAGTAATAGGTTTTTGTAGCCAGTCACAACCCTGGAGACAGTTTCCCCTAGCTAGCTGAGCATAATAGGTTTTTGTAGCCAGTCACAACCCTGGTGACAGTTTCCTCTAGCTAGCTGAGCAGTAATAGGTTTTTGTAGCCAGTCACAACCCTGGAGACAGTTTCCCCTAGCTAGCTGAGCAGTAATAGGTTTTTGTAGCCAGTCACAACCCTGGAGACAGTTTCCCCTAGCTGGCTGAGCAGTAGTAGGTTTTTGTAGCCAGTCACAACCCTGGAGACAGTTTCCTCTAGCTAGCTGAGGAGTAATAGGTTTTTGTAGCCAGTCACAACCCTGGAGACAGTTTCCTCTAGCTAGCTGAGCAGTAATAGGTTTTTGTAGCCAGTCACAACCCTAGGACAGACAGTTTCCCCTAGCTAGCTGAGCAGTAATAGGTTTTTGTAGCCAGTCACAACCCTGGAGACAGTTTCCTCTAGCTAGCTGAGCAGTAATCGTTTTTTGTAGCCAGTCACAACCCTGGAGACAGTTTCCTCTAGCTAGCTGAGCAGTAATAGGTTTTTGTAGCCAGTCACAACCCTGGAGACAGTTTCCTCTAGCTAGCTGAGCAGTAATAGGTTTTTGTAGCCAGTCACAACCCTGGAGACAGTTTCCTCTAGCTAGCTGAGCAGTAATAGGTTTTTGTAGCCAGTCACAACCCTGGAGACAGTTTCCCCTAGCTAGCTGAGCAGTAATAGGTTTTTGTAGCCAGTCAAAACTCTGGAGACAGTTTCCTCTAGCTAGCTGAGCAGTAATAGATTTTTGTAGCCAGTCACAACCCTGGAGACAGTGTCCACTAGATAGCTGAGCAGTAATAGGTTTTTGTAGCCAGTCAAAACCCTGGAGACAGTTTCCCCTAGCTAGCTGAGCAGTAATAGGTTTTTGTAGCCAGTCACAACCCTGGAGACAGTTTCCTCTAGCTAGCTGAGCAGTAATGGGGTTTTGTAGCCAGTCACAACCCTGGAGACAGTTTCCTCCAGCTAGCTGAGCAGTAATGGGGTTTTGTAGCCAGTCACAACCCTGGGGACAGACAGTTTCTTCTTAGCTAACGGGTTTAATGGGTTTAAGTAGCCATGCTTTGATTTCTCATCTCATAATGAAATCAACCACTTCTGTCACAGTCTGCTGGAGATGACAACTCACACACTTACACACCAACAAACACACACGTTCCCATTCCATTCACTTAGGAGATGGAGAGAGATATTCACACATTAGTCACACAGTTTAGGAAATGCAAACAAAATATGTTGTCCCTTCAGCCAAAGGAAAATCAACCAAACCAAGAATGCTGTTCCGTTCGATGAGAAAAAAAGAGGGAAGTGGAAAGCTTCCGTTTAAAAATGACAAACTTCAGTAGCCCTTTCAAACCTAAAATAGTTTTACATTTCCTGAATTGCATTTCTGAAAAGCATTAAATCCATCATATTTTTTTGAGGGACAGAAACATTATCCAATTAAGAAAATGTATTTCAAAAGAACAGGATAGCATATTTTAAGTTTTATTTCATGACTAGTCTTTGCTTAGTAGCCTGGGCTTTATGCTGCAGCGTGGTCACGTGTGGTGGTTATTCTTGGAAAGGAACATTTCTAAAGAAATTCTATGAAATTCATACTTTGAAATTCACTTTCCCGCAGATCTAAGGTTTGGAACACGCCAACTACTTAAATGAGGTAATACAGATATAATCTCAGAAACCTATCTTCCGTAAATGATTCACATCCCCTTTGAACAGATAATCATACTCATCTGAAAGTCTTCTGTAATGGAATCACATCAAACCCAGCTACAAACCTAATACTACAGAGGAAAGACAAATCTCCCTCTAATAGCCACTCCAAAGGGCCAAGCTGACCTGGTGTGTTTGTGTGTGCGCTCTGTGATACTATCTTTCGGACATCACCAGACACCATGGAGAGAGAGACAAGGGCTGATATCAGAGATAATACACAGAGAGTGTGTGTGTGGTAATAAGCAGTGTTTGTGTGAGTGTGTGTGTTTCTGTGTGTGGGTGGTAATAAGTGGTATTAGGGTATACATTTCTCTCCAACCCACCAGGATAACAGTTAGTGATTGCCAGCTTCCCCAATAGTCTAAGAGAGGGAGGGAGAGAGGTAGTGAGTAATGGAGAGAGAGAGAGAGAGAGAAGAGCAAGGATATAGAAATGAAAAGAGGGCTGAGGTAGAGAGGAATAGACAGATGGAGAGAGAGAGAGAGAGAGAGAGAGAGAGAGAGGGATATACAGATGGAGAGAGAGAGAGAGAGAGAGAGAGAGAGAGAGAGAGAGAGAGAGAGAGGGATATACAGATGGAGAGAGAGAGAGAGAGAGAGAGAGAGAGAAGAGCAAGGGATATAGAAATGAAAAGAGGGCTGGGGGAGAGAGGGATAGACAGATGGAGAGAGAGAGAGAGAGAGGGATAGACAGATGGAGAGAGAGAGAGAGAGAGAGAGAGAGAGAGAGAGAGAGAGAGAGAGAAGAGCAAAGGATATAGAAATGAAAAGAGGGCTGGGGGAGAGAGGGATAGACAGATGGAGAGAGAGAGAGAGAGAGAGAGAGAGAGAGAGAGGGATATACAGATGGAGAGAGAGAGAGAGAGAGAGAGAGAGAGAGAGAGAGAGAGAGAGAGACAGAGAGAGAGAGTGACAGAGAGAGAGTGACAGAGAGAGAGAGAGTGACAGAGAGAGACAGAGAGAGAGAGACAGAGAGAGAGACAGTGACAGAGAGAGAGAGGGATATACAGATGGAGAGAGAGAGAGAGAGAGAGAGAGAAGAGCAAGGGATATAGAAATGAAAAGAGGGCTGGGGAGAGAGGAATAGACAGATGGAGAGAGAGAGAGAGAGAGAGAGAGAGAGAGAGAGAGAGATACAGATGGAGAGAGAGAGAGAGAGAGAGAGAGAGAGAGAGAGGGATATACAGATGGAGAGAGAGAGAGAGAGAGAGAGAGAGAGAGAGAGAGAGAGAGAGGGATATACAGATGAGAGAGAGAGAGAGAGAGAGAGAGAGAGAGAGAGAGAGAGAGAGATATACAGATGGAGAGAGAGAGAGAGAGAGAGAGAGAGAGAGAGAAGAGCAAGGGATATAGAAATGAAAAGAGGGCTGGGGGAGAGAGGGATAGACAGATGGAGAGAGAGAGAGGGATAGACAGATGGAGAGAGAGAGAGAGAGAGGAATAGACAGATGGAGAGAGAGAGAGAGAGGGAGAGAGAGAGAGAGAGAGAGAAGAGCAAGGGATATAGAAATGAAAAGAGGGCTGGGGGAGAGAGGAATAGACAGATGGAGAGAGAGAGAGAGAGAGAGAGAGAGGGATATACAGATGGAGAGAGAGAGAGAGAGAGAGAGAGAGAGAGAGAGAGAGAGAGAGAGAGGGATATACAGATGGAGAGAGAGAGAGAGAGAGAGAGAGAGAGAGAGAGAGAGAGAGAAGAGCAAGGGATATAGAAATGAAAAGAGGGCTGGGGGAGAGAGGGATAGACAGATAGAGAGAGAGAGGGATAGACAGATGGAGAGAGAGAGAGGAATAGACAGATGGAGAGAGAGAGAGAGAGAGGGAGAGAGAGAGAGAGAGAAGAGCAAGGGATATAGAAATGAAAAGAGGGCTGGGGGAGAGAGGAATAGACAGATGGAGAGAGAGAGAGAGAGAGAGAGGGAGAGAGAGAGAGAGAGAAGAGCAAGGGATATATAAATGAAAAGAGGGCTGGGGGAGAGAGGAATAGACAGATGGAGCGAGAGCACTTTACAACAAATAAGTGACATTTTCATGAGTCAGTCATATCACGTACATTTTTCACGTGAACAAATCATGAAAAATGTTGCATGGGAAAAACAGACACGTGAGTCAGACACGTGTGAAGTTTCATGTTTATTTTCTACACGGCTCAGACACGTCATGTCCCAACATTTCATATGTGTTATATGTTTCATATATGTGCTTGTATAACTGGCAGGATTGGGCTCTGAGTCTCCCACAGGAGAAGCCAACATCTTGACCATTCAACAAAGAGGGGCAACACTAATTTTGAAGTTGCAGGCTTCGTAACCATGACCGAAACATGACCGATGTCAACTAGGACTGTCAAACAATTCAAAAGATGTAATTGAGTTTATTGCAGTATTTCTTGCGATTAATCATGATTCATCAAATCAAATTCATAATTTGCTAGAATTGAGCTGTAATTATTATTTTTTGTATACAAAAAGCATTAGAAGAATACTGACAGTTTGATTTTTGCCAAAAGTCAACTTGTTTTGACATTGCATGTTTGTGTTTAGCTGTATAGATTGTGTATTTAGGATGTTTTCAGTGTATTTAGGATGTTTTCAGTGTATTTAGGATGTTTTCAGTGTATTTTGAATGCTTTCAGACAATGCGCAACGAAATTTTTTTGCAAAAAAGTTAACTTGAATGAACTGATTAATAACTCAGACAGCGCTAATTTGAACATGTTAAACAGGAGACATGACACGGATCGCTAGTTTCTCTGTTCTTTTCAATAAGCCGACGGTTCCGTAACAATGGATGAAAAAATGAGGCGTGCCCCTGCAGCAGTAACATCGATGGGTCAGAAATAAGAAATCATTATTTTGAACACACTTGAATTATTATACTCAGGTAGGCTAAGTTAACTTTTTACAGAATGGCATTACAGAGCTTGCAATTCCATATGTGGAAACATTGCTACTGCAACATGTTAACACCACCTTTTCACATGTGAGGATAACACTATTTCACCACCAATTCCACATGTGAAAAGTAATATTTTTTTGCTTCTTATATGCGAAACTGCAAATTAGATTTTTACACGTGATTGATTTTCACACGTGAAATTGCAAATCCAAACGTGAACGTGACATTTTCACATGAGAATTGATTTTCACATGTGAAACTGCATATCCGATTTTCATGTGAGTTGAAAACGTTTTTCTTCTCACATGAAAAGGTGATGTTAACATGTGAACTTAATACATGTGAAAACTTAAGACGTGAAAAAAGTTTAAGCTCAACATGTGAAACTACAAATTTGACTTGTTTTTTTGGTAAGTGTTGTGTAGTTTCCCTCCTACACCACACTTCCTTTAACAACACCCTTCTGGTAGGACCATAATCCCCTGCTGCCGCTGTGGCTGGTGACCCCACAGGACTATGTCACGGCTGTGTGTGTGTGTGTGTGTGTGTGAACGCGTGTGTGTAACAGCAAATAAGTAAGAACAGAAACAAATCCCAGACTTCTCACCAGTAAGAAGGTCAAGGTGAAAACACACAGATAGAAAAATTGCAGGTGACACCTCCAGTTCATTTAATCCAGTATGCTGGCTGGCTGTCACTCTGAGTTTTTGCGAGGAGAGAGTGGGAAACGAGGAGAGGCAACAACATTACAGAAAGGAAGGGGCACTGTGACCACAGCCCAGTAGCTCAGGGGTTGGGAGGGGGGCTGTCACTCTCAGGGGGAGTATCATCTGTCATGATTTCCTGCTGAAATGAGAGTCAGCGTAGTAGAGAGGAGCAGGAACTATTCAGAACCACGGAGAGCTCCTATACAACTATCGCAGACAGGGTACTCACATAAACAAACTCTTTAAAATTAAGAGTGGTTTGACATTTCAGTCAGTAAGTCAGTCAGACAATCAGTCATTAAGTTAATCAGTCAATCAGTCAGTCACTCAGTCAGTTAGTCAGTTAGTGACTCCAGACAGAGAGAGAGAGACTAGACTTTTAATGCTCTTTATTGAGACATTCTACCCTCCACCTTCTGTACACAAAATGGTGCCGATAGAGATGGTCGCCTCGCTTCGCGTTCTTAGGAAACTATCCAGTATTTTGTTTTTTCATGTATTATTTCTTACATTGTTACCCCATGAAATCTTAAGTCTATTACGTACAGCCGGGAAGAACTATTGGACATAAGAGCAACGTTAACTTACCAACATTACAACCAGGAATATGACTTTCCAGAAGTGGATCCTCTCTTCGGACCACCACCCAGGACAAAGGATCTAATCCCAGCAGTTGACCGAAAGACGAGAGGGGCAGACGGAGCGGTCTTCTGGTCAGGCTTCGGAAACAGGCACATTACTCACCGCTCCAGAGTATACTACTCGCCAATGTCCAGTCTCTTGACACCAAGGTAGATGAAATTAAAGCAAGGGTTGCCTTCCAGAGAGACATCAGGAATTGTAAGAAGAGGAAGGGCGGGTGTGTATACTTTATGATGAACAACTCATGATGTAATCATAACAACATACAGGAACTCAAGTCCTTTTGCTCACCCGACCTAGAATTCCTTACAATCAAATGCCGGCCATTCTACCTACCAAGAGAATTCTCGTCAATTATAGTCACAGCTGTGTACATCCCCCCTCAAGCGACTCTATGTAAACTCAAAACTATATATCCGGAGGCTGCGTTTATTGTAGCTGGGGATTTTAACAAAGCAAATTTGAAAACATTCACCTCTTTAGATTTGTGTGTTAGATATTACTTGTTAGATATTACTGCACTGTTGGAACTAGAAGCACAAGCATTTCGCTACACTCGCATTAACATCTGCTAACCATGTGAATGTGACCAATAAATGTGATTTGATTATATACAAAACACTTAGAGACAGAGAAAGAGACCGAGAAACAGAAACAGTGATGCTGTTTATACCAACTCTGTGATACTGAGGGCCTGATTTATGCTGTTATCTGTAACTGTGAGCAGTAAAACAGCAGGGGGCTGTTCAGATAAGATCTTACACCACTCCTCGTCTTTGCCCTGCTGTCAACACAACCCCTGGTTTAAAATGTCCTCAACAAGACTCTCTCAACAACATCTTCACTGTGGATTAAAATGTCTTTAACGTAGGCTAGGTTCTGTATTAGATACATGAGAAAGCTCTCATCGCCCCTCCAGCCAGCACTTGAGAGCTGAAATAATGAGAAGGGATTGACTGAGACTTGGCTTGGGGCAACTCATCACTGGATCAGTGGGGTCCCGTGGGATAAGTCAAGAAGTGAACAAAATGAACCCATACTGTTAAAATCTTTGTTAAGGGCTTTTCATTTTTTTTAGATGGACAACAGAAGTTCCTCCTGTTTCAGGGTACTAGTCAGTGGAGGCTCCTCAGAGGAGGAAGGGGAGGACCATCCTCCTTAGGGAATTTCATACATACATTTTAAAATATTGAAACATTAAAAAAGTTATCCTTTTCGATGAAACTATACTAAATATATTAATTTCCCCAAATAACTTCTCAAAACATACTGGTTTGCAATGAAGGTCTATGGTAGCCTTAACAGCACCCTCTAGGGTAGCATCATGGTGTAACCAGAGGACTGCTATTTTCCATCCTCCTCTGGCTACATTGATTTCAATGCAAAACCTGGAAGGCACATGGTTCTCACCCCCTTCCATAGACTTACAAAGTAATTCTGGCAACTTCTGGAGGACGTCCTCAAACCTCTTGCAGTATGATCTTATCCATCCAATCAATGGATCAGAGAATTCCTCTAGTACTGAAAGCATAAGCTACAGCTAGCTTGCACTACATTGCATAAAGTGTGGTGAGAGAGAGAGAAATATATTTTATTGCATTTGTTCTTCTTCTTAGCTTACCTTTGACTTAGTTAGCTAATGCAGCTATAATTTAGTCTGCTCAACAACCTGACATAAACAGAGAGGAATGATATTTATGTTAGATAGCTGGCTAAGGCTATCCAACACGACAACTCTTCCAAGTCAAGGTAAACTATCAGTTTTATGAATTTATTGCCACATGGCCCACCGGTGTAACTGCTCAACTTCTTGCTGTACAGTGTACCGTGTGATTGTACACATGGATTGGACTGAGGGCTTACAAACGCATTAGTTGTAGTTTGTTGAGTATAACGTTAATATGGTGACAACAATGTAGGCTGTGTAGTGGTTAGGGGTTATGGTATGAATGTTTGGCTTGGAGAGATTTTTTCTCTTGGTCACAGACAGCTGTTGTGTTGTGCACTGAAGTCCACAAGCAAAGGGAAAAGATGAGAGGAGGAGAGTGCATAGATGTGAGAAGAAATGATATAACGAGCAAAGTCATGATGCTGTATGTGGCTGCTATCAAAGTGAACTGTGTGTGTGATCAGGGATGTATTCATTCCATCGATTCTGCAAAATGTTTCTTAAACGGAAGCAAACGGAAGCAAATGGGAAGGGACCTACATGAAACTCTTGTTTGGACTAATGATCACACCCTTGATCAGCTAGATGCAGGCACTGTGTCACTGTCTGTCACCTTGATTACTTTAATTTGTCTATCGAACTTTCATTTCTAGGCTAGGTTGTATCAACCTCATGATATAGGGCACATTTGAGTATCATGTAGTAGAATATATCTATTGATGTCACATTGAGCTGGGTGAATGGAATATGAATTACAGTCATCCAATATACTGTGATAGAAATATGGCCATGCTCATTAAAACAAATATTGTCCTCCCTCATCTTGAATGGCACGAACCACTAATGGTACTGTCTGTAGACTTTCCATTTGAACTCTGGGTATTACACCAGGAAGGTGTTGTAATGAAACCATGGAAACAGCAACAATCTAGCTAAAGCAGTGCTTGACTTGGGCAGGAGCTCACTGGAATTCCTGCACTTAAATATAAACAGTACCGACACTCAAAATGAGTACTGACACCTATTTCTGTCAAAGTCAAGCACTGAGCTAAAGGGAAAGTTGTAAGCTAGTCCATATGGCATGAAGATTGATGTTGTGGAAGGAACATTGTTGCAAAGCCAGTGGGCATGGAGACAAACAACAAGCCGTTTAGAGTACAACAAGGTTAAACACAGTCATTACCAAACACCCTGACTGGGGTGAGTCATTACCAAACACCTTGACTGGGCTGCTGAGGTTTGGCACTGAGCCTATGCCAAGCAAGCTACAAAATGGTGTTTGGATGTTTTTGGCTGCCAGGGTATCTGTTGGCTTATTTTTATCTCATGCCTCTCACCTGAATACTCTGCTGTTTATTTTGTAGCAGTGCTTATAGGTTTTAGTTATTTGGTTTAGTACCTTGGTTTCAGTACCTTGTAGGTTTCAGTATCCTGTTGTGGCAGGGCTTATACTGTAGTTTCTACAAAAATATTTTCTTGTGAAGTAGAATGCCCATGTCCATGATAAAACTAGTTCCATACATGCCCTCTGACTTTCTCTCTAGTGTTGTTGGTTGTAATGGGATACCTGCACAACTTCATAAAACGATTTCTGGGTTCACGGCATTCTGCTTCCGGCCAACTACTTCCTATTGGTTAGCTATTAGTCATATATTAGCATTGCTAGAAGTATCGTGTGTATATACTGCAAAAATACATATAATATATGTTTTTGTATATAATAGTAGTATAAGTAGTATAGCATAAGTAGTGTTGTGTGTTTTGTTAGTTAGCTAGCTAGCTTGTTAGTTTCTTCAAATGTAGTATTTTCAAATTCAACTATTAACGTTAGCCAACGATGGCAACTGGCACTAATGGTAATGTTAGCTAGAGTCGTTAGCTGTTGGAGAATAAAATCGTCATGAAGAGGATCAAGACATATACCATGAAGAAAGATAGGCTAAAGTTTCAGAGAAGAGAGGTCAGCTCTTCAGAACATTGCTGTGTGACGCTGTGCAGCTACTCTGCCTCAAGTCTGTCATTCCACTCTTTCCCTGCCGATGATGAGCTACAAAAGAAGTGGTGATTAACATCCGATGAGGCAACTTCACCATCGGCAAAACCTCCAAGATCTGTAGCAAGCATTTTTTTCCTGAAGACATGGTGGAGCCTAGTCTGGGAGGGCTACGTAATCTGAGGAAGGGAGCTAATAATTGGAACAATTATATTATTCAGTCACAGGCGAGTCACAACATCCCATATACACTTCCTGATGAACTCAGTTACTGTGTCCGTGTAAGCTTCAATGTTATTCTCAGAGGCTACCTGGAACATATCCCAGTCCATGTGATCAAAAATAATCTTGAAGCATGGATTCCGATTGGTCAGACCAGCATTGAATAGACCTTAGCATGGGTACTTCCTGTTTGAGTTTCTTCCTATAGGAAGGGTGGAGCAAAATGGAGTCGTGATCTGATTTGCCGAAGGGAGGACGGGGTACGGCATAGTAGGCCGAGAGAATAGCAATGGTCGAGTGTTTTCCCAGCGTGAGTACTACAGTCAGTGTGTTGATACAATTTCGGTAGCATTTTCCTCAAATTTGCTTTGTTAAAATCCCCAGCTACAATAATTGCGATCTCAGGATATGTGGATTCCAGTTTGCATAAAGTCCAGTGTAGTTCCTTGAGGGCCGTTGACGCGGAATATACATGACTGTGATTGTAACCAAAGAGAATTCTCTTGGGAGGTAATATGGTCAGCATTTGATGGTGACGTATTCTAGGTTGGGTGAACAAAAGGACTTTGAGTTTCTTTATGTTATCACAATCACACCATGAGTAGTTAATCATGAAGCATACACCCCACCTTTCTTCCTCCCGGAGAGTTCTTTATTCCTGTCTGTGCGATGAACTGAGAACCCAGCTGGCTGTGTGAACAGGTTCAGAATGTCCTGAGCGCTCGCATGATTCCTTGAAACAGAGTATGTTACAATCCCTGATATCTCTCTGGAAGGAGATTCTCGTCCTGAGCTCGTCTCCTTTATTGACTGAACATTAGCGAGTAATGTACTCGGATGCGGTGGATGGTGTGCCTGCCTCCTGAGACGAACTAGAAGTCCACTCTGAATACCTCTTCTCCACTGGCGGCGACTTGGAGCAGCCTCTAGGATAAGTTCAATTGCCCTGGGGGGTACAAACTAAGGATCCAATTCAGTAAAGTTGTATTCCTGGTTGTAATGCTGGTGAGTTACCACCATATCCAAAAGTTATTGTATGTAATAACACAAAAAATGTTCTGGGCTAATAATGTAAGAAATAACACACACAAAAAAAATATTACGATATTACACATTCTCTAAAACAATGTCGGAGGAGGCGTCTGGTAAAGAAATTAACATGAAATTTTCTAGCAACAGCTCTGGTGGACATTCCTGCAGTCAGCATGCAGGACCTTTTATGTCTCCAGCACAAGGTGCACCTGTGTAATGATCATGCTGTTTAATCAGCTTATTGATATGCCACACCTGTCAGGTGGATGGATTATCTTGGAAAATGAAAAATGCTCACTAACAGGAATGTAAACAAATTTGTGCATTTGAGAAAAACAAGGTTTTTGTACAGTTGAAGTCGGAAGTTTACATACACTTAGGTTGGAGTCATCAAAACTAGTTTTTCAACAACTGCACAAATTTCTTGTTAACAAACTATAGTTTTGGCAAGTCGGTTAGGACATCTACTTAGTGCATGACACAAGTATTTTTTCCAACAATTGTTCACAGACAAATTATTTCACTTATCATTCACTGTCTCACAATTCCAGTGGGTCAGAAGTTTACATACACTTAGTTGACTGTGCCTTTAAACAGCTTGGAAAATTCCAGAAAATTATGTCATGCCTTTAGAAGCTTCTGATAGGCTAATTGACATCATTTGAGTCAATTGGAGGTGTACCTGTGGATGAATTTCAAGGCCTACCTTCAAACTCAGTGCCTCTTTGCTTGACATCATGGGAAAATCAAAAGAAATTAGCCAAGACCTCCACAGTCCGGTTCATCCTTGGAAGCAATTTCCAAACGCCTGAAGGTACCACGTTCATCTGTACAAACAATAGTATGCAAGTATAAACACCATGGGACCACGCTGCCATCATACCGCTCAGGAAGGAGACATGTTCTGTCTCCTTGAGATGAACGTACTTTGGTGCGAAAAGTGCAAATCAATCCCAGAACAACAGCAAAGGACCTTGTGAAAATGCTGGAGAACACCTAAAAGTATCTATATCCACAGTAAAACGAGTCCTATATCGACATAATCTGAAAGGCCACTCAGCTAGGAAGAAGCTAAAAACCACCATTAAAAAAGCCAGACTACTGTTTGCAACTGCACATGGGGACAAAGATCCAAATTTTTGGAGAAATGTCCTCTGATCTGATGAAAGAAAAATAGAACTGTTTGGCCATAATGACCATTGTTATGTTTGGAGGAAAAAGGAGGAGGCTTGCAAGCCGAAGAACACCATCCCAACCGTGAAGCACAGGGGTGGCAGCATCATGTTGTGGGGGTGCTTTGCTGTAGGAGGGACTGGTGCACTTCACAAAATAGATGGCATCATGAGGTAGGAAAATTATGTGGATATATTGAAGCAACATCTCAAGATATCAGTCAGGAAGCTTGGTCGCAAATGGATCTTCCAAATGAACATTGACCCCAAGCATACTTCCAAAGTTGTGGCAAAATGGCTTAAGGACAACAAAGTCAAGGTAGTGGCCATCACAAAGCCCTGACCTCAATCCTGTAGAAAATTTGTGGGCAGAACTATGTGTGTGCGAGCAAAGAGGCCTACAAACATGACTCAGTTACACCAGCTCTGTCTGGAGGAATGGGCCAAAATTCACCCAACTTATTGTGGGAAGCTTGAGGGAGGCTACCCGAAACGTTTGGCCCACGTTAAACAATTTAAAGGCAATACTACCAAATACTAATTTAGTGTATGTAAACTTCTGACCCACTGGGAATGTGATGAAAGAAATAAAAGCTGAAATAAATAATTCTCTCTACTATTATTCTGACATTTCACATTCTTAAAATAAAGTGGTGATCCTAACTGACCTAATACAGGGCATTTTTACTAGGATTAAATGCCATGAGTTGAAATTCAAACTGAGTTGAAATGTATTTGGCTAAGGTGTATGTAATCCTCGGACTTCAACTGTTTTTACTGTATTCTATTCTACTGTATTTAGTCAATGCCACTCCGATATTGCTCATCCTAATATTTATGTATTTCTTAAACTCCATTATTTTACTTGTAGATGTGTATTGTTGTGAATTGTTAGATACTACTGCACTGTTGGAGCTAGGAACACAAGCATTTTTTGCTATACCCGCAATAACATCGGCTAAATAAGTGTAAATGACCAATCAAATTTGAGTTGATTTGACAACCGCAGACCCACGTGTAACCACGCCAGCCCAGGACCTCCACATCCAGCTTCTTCACCTATGGGATCGTCTGAGACCAGCTACCAGGACAGCTGATGAAGCTGAGGAGTGTTTCTGTCTGTAATAAGGCCCTTTTATGGGGGAAACTCATTCTGATTGGCTGGGCCTGGCTCCCCAGTGGGAGGGCCTATGCCCTCACAGGCCCACCCATGGCTGTGCCCTTGCTCAGGCATGTGAAATCCGTAGATTAGGGCCTCATGTATTTATTTCAATTGACTGATTTCCTTATATGAACTGTAACTCAGTAAATTCATAGAAATGTTGCGTTTATATTTTTGTTCAGTATAGTTGAAACATTCTGTTAATTAATATGAAAAATACTTTTTTTTTTTAAACAATGTAATTTATTTTAAAATACTGTGTTAAATTAAAGCGATTGAACAGTACTTTGGTAACAATATTATGCTGCAAATTACAAAATGGCTGTGCAGGCTCTATAAAAAGGAACAATTATGTGATAATAATTTACAACTGTGAGGATCGACCCTAGAGACAGATATATTCCCCAAAGCCAACACTTCCCTTGGCTGCCTTTCCTTCCAGTTCTCTGCTGCCAATGACTGGAACGAATTGCAAAAATCTCTGAAGCTGGAGTCTTATATCTCCCTCTCTAACTTTAAGCATCAGCTGTCAGAGCAGCTTACCGATCACTGTACCTGTACACAGCCAATCTGTAAATAGCACACCCGACTACCTCATCCCCATATGATTATTTACCCTCTTGTTCTTTTGCACCCCAGTATCTCTACTTGCACATCATCATCTGCACATCTATCACTCCAGTATTAATGCTACATTGTAATTATTTTTGCCTCTATGGACTATTTATTGCCTACCTCTCTACTCTTCTACATTTGCACACACTGTACATAGATTTTTCTATTTTATTTTCTTTTGCGTTATTGACTGTACGTTTGTTTATGTGTAACTCTGTGTTGTTGTTTTTGTCACACTGCTTTCCTTTATCTTGGCCAGGTCGCAGTTGTAAATGAGAACTTGTTCTCAACTGGCCTACCTGGTTAAATAAAGATGCAAGAAAAAAAAGACAGGAAACAGGTACAGGGAGAGCATTTAATAAATCACAGACAAGAAACAGGACAGGAACAGCGTCTGGACAGGGGACAAAGTAACAACATCAATGCTGACACAGAGGAAACAATTAATGAAGGAGTTCAGGTGCGTCCAATGAGGCGTAAGTGCGTGTAACGAAGGGGACAGGTGTGCGTAACGAAGGGGACAGGTGTGCATAACGAAGGGGACAGGTGTGCGTAACGAAGGGGACAGGTGCGCGTAACGAAGGGGACAGGTGCGCGTAACGAAGGGGACAGGTGCGCGTAACGAAGGGGACAGGTGCACGTAACGAAGGGGACAGGTGTGTATAACGAAGGGGACAGGTGTGCGTAACGAAGGGGACAGGTGCGCGTTACGAAGGGGACAGGTCTGTGTAACGAAGGGGACAGGTGTGCGTAACGAAGGGGACAGGTGTGCGTAACGAACGGACAGGTGTGCGTAACGAAGGGGACAGGTGTGCGTAACGAAGGGGACAGGTGTGCGTAACGAAGGGGACAGGTGTGCGTAACGAAGGGGACAGGTGCGCGTAACGAAGGGGACAGGTGCGCGTAACGAAGGGGACAGGTGCGCGTAACGAAGGGGACAGGTGCACGTAACGAAGGGGACAGGTGTGCGTAACGAAGGGGACAGGTGTGCGTAACGAAGGGGACAGGTGCGCGTAACGAAGGGGACAGGTCTGTGTAACGAAGGGGACAGGTGTGCGTAACGAAGGGGACAGGTGTGCGTAACGAACGGACAGGTGTGCGTAACGAAGGGGACAGGTGTGCGTAACGAAGGGGACAGGTGCGCGTAACGAAGGGGACAGGTGCGCGTAACGAAGGGGACAGGTGCGCGTAACGAAGGGGAAAGGTATGCGTAACGAAGGGGACAGGTGCGCGTAACGAAGGGGACAAGTGTGCGTAACGAAGGGGAAAGGTATGCGTAACGAAGGGGACAGGTGCGCGTAACGAAGGGGACAAGTGTGCGTAACGAAGGGGACAGGTGCGCGTAACGAAGGGGACAGGTGCGCGTAACGAAGGGGACAGGTGCGCGTAACGAAGGGGACAGGTGTGCGTAACGAAGGGGACAGGTGCGCGTAACGAAGGGGACAGGTGCACGTAACGAAGGGGACAGGTGCGCGTAACGAAGGGGAAAGTGTGCGTAACGAAGGGGACAGGTGTGCGTAACGAAGGGGACAGGTGTGCGTAACGAAGGGGACAGGTGCGCGTAACGAAGGGGACAGGTGCGCGTAACGAAGGGGACAGGTGCGCGTAACGAAGGGGACAGGTGCGCGTAACGAAGGGGACAGGTGCGCGTAACGAAGGGGACAGGTGCGCGTAACGAAGGGGACAGGTGCGCGTAATGAAGGGGACATGTGCGCGTAACGAAGGGGACATGTGCGCGTAACGAAGGGGACAGGTGCGCGTAACGAAGGGGACAGGTGCGCGTAACGAAGGGGACAGGTGCGCGTAACGAAGGGGACAGGTGCGCGTAACGAAGGGGACCGTTGCGCGTAACGAAGGGGACAGGTGCGCGTAACGAAGGGGACAGGTGCGCGTAACGAAGGGGACAGGTGCGCGTAACGAAGGGGACAGGTGCGCGTAACGAAGGGGACCGTTGCGCGTAACGAAGGGGACAGGTGCGCGTAACGAAGGGGACAAGTGCGCGTAACGAAGGGGACAGGTGTGCGTAGTGATAGGCAGTCTAGCGCCTGAGAGGGAGAGCGGGAGCAGGCGTGACAACAGCAATGACATCGAACTAATCAATTACTTATATATATTCTGTGAAAAAAAGTATTTGTTTTTTGGGGAGGCACTGTATTCCAGCACTTTAGATTTGAAAGGATACAATGACTATGGGGTCAAATAGCTGTCAGCTTTAATTTGAGGGTATTTTCATCCATATTGGATGAACCATTTACAAAAAATAAATAAAAATCCCCTATTTTTGTGAACCAAAAGTATTTGGACAGATTCATATTATGTACAATAATGTAGTCAAAAGTTTAGTTTTTAGGTCTCATATTCATCGAACTCAATGAGTACATTAAATGTGTGATTTTACACATTTGCTGGATGCATTTCCAGTTTGTTTTGCTTGTGTTTCACATTATGTTGTGTCCAATAGAAGTTAAGGGTAAATTATAAATTTTGTCACTCTTTACAGAAATGAAATTAAAATATGTCTCTAAACACTTTCACATGAATGTGGAAGCTACCATGATTACGGATAATCCTGAATGAATCGTGAATAATGATGAGTGAGAAGGATAGAGAGGGTCAAACATCACACCTCGAGACATGCTAACTTCTCACCATTACTAATAACAGGGGAGGTTAGCATGTCTTGGGGTTGTGATGTTTGACCATTCTGTATCTTTCTCACTCATCATTTCTCACGACTCATTTAGGATTATCATTTCAAATCCAAAATGCTGGAATACAGGGCCCAAAAAAACAAAACAAAATGTCACTGTCCAAATACTTCTGGAGTTCACTGTCTATATGTTGCTTGTGTTTACAGAGAAAGGTGTTGCCGCCAGTGGATGAGCTATTACCGATTCTCACACATCTCGCTCTGGCGATGAAGGACAGACCAGGGGTAACACTTTCACATCCCTCCACAGTCAGTAGGATCATCGTCACTATGGCCAGCTTTCTCTACACCCTGCTAGGAGCAGTTACTATCTGGATATCACAAGAGGAAGTGAAGGCCAACCTGCCGGAGGAATTGAACAGCTACCCAGACACACAGGTCATTGTTGACTGCACAGAGCTCAGGTGTCAGACTGTGCCCTCTCTTTTGCTACAAGGTGAGATGTTATCCAACTACAAATCCTACTGCACAATGAAGTCCTCAGTGTGAATAGCTCCTTATGGACCGATCACCTTTGTTTCCTCACTGTATCCAGGTAAGAGGTTCCTCATCGATTACCTTGTTCCAGGGAAGGTCTACTGTCCTCCATTCCTGTCAAAACAGAGCCAAATGCCAGCAGAAGGTAATCTGATACAAGAGATCGCTCGCCCTAGGATCCATGTGGAAAGACTAATTCGAAGGTTGAAACAGAACAAGTTGTTTGACACCAACCTCCCCTTAGCCATCGCAGGAAGCATCGACCAGCTCTTCACTGTGACATACCTGCTCTCCAACTACCAGTTATTCACTGTGACATACCTGCTCTCCAACTACCAGTTATTCACTGTGACATGCCTGCTCTCCAACTACCAGCTCTTCACTGTGACATACCTGCTCTCCAACTACCAGCTCTTCACTGTGACATACCTGCTCTCCAACTACCAGCTCTTCACTGTGACATGCCTGCTCTCTCCAACTACCAGCTCTTCACTGTGACATACCTGCTCTCCAACTACCAGCTCTTCACTGTGACATACCTGCTCTCCAACTACCAGCAGTTCACTGTGACATACCTGCTCTCCAACTACCAGCTCTTCACTGTGACATACCTGCTCTCCAACTACCAGCTCTTCACTGTGACATACCTGCTCTCCAACTACCAGCTCTTCACTGTGACATGCCTGCTCTCCAACTACCAGCTCTTCACTGTGACATGCCTGCTCTCTCCAACTACCAGCTCTTCACTGTGACATACCTGCTCTCCAACTACCAGCTCTTCACTGTGACATGCCTGCTCTCTCCAACTACCAGCTCTTCACTGTGACATGCCTGCTCTCCAACTACCAGCTCTTCACTGTGACATGCCTGCTCTCTCCAACTACCAGCTCTTCACTGTGACATACCTGCTCTCCAACTACCAGCTCTTCACTGTGACATGCCTGCTCTCCAACTACCAGCTCTTCACTGTGACATGCCTGCTCTCTCCAACTACCAGCTCTTCACTGTGACATGCCTGCTCTCTCCAACTACCAGCTCTTCACTGTGACATACCTGCTCTCCAACTACCAGCTCTTCACTGTGACATGCCTGCTCTCTCCAACTACCAGCTCTTCACTGTGACATGCCTGCTCTCTCCAACTACCAGCTCTTCACTGTGACATGCCTGCTCTCTTGTGAAGAAATGAACAAGGGAGGTGAAAGATGCAGACCCGTCATGTACGTTTCTCCATACTCCCGTCAGTGGAGAATGTTCTCTTGTTGAAATGTTTTCTGGATCACCAACAGCTGTAAATAGATCTACACTCTGAGCACGTCAACCTGCCTTGCTTTCTGTTGATTTCATATCCTTATGACTGATACAATCAACTTATTTCACACTAACATTGACAGTCTTTTTTATCCTTGATATCCCAGTTGTGAATTAATATGCTGGTTTAGTTTTTTTAAATAGTTGACAACTACTCTGAATCATTTAATTTAATATGATATCACCTAATTGTTGTTTGAATTGGTTCCTCAGTTATCACCTAGTTGTTAATTTCTTAATTGGTTCTTCATTTAGTGTTTCAACTAATTGTAGTTCACTATTATTGATTAGTAATCGGTTCGTTATCATCTTATCACATACTATTCAATTGAATGGTAATCAATATTCTGTTCCTTGTCATTTCGTCACCTGTTGTTCTTCATTTGTTTGTTCACAACTGTCTTATTCTTTTAATGTGTTGACAACACTTGACCTCATCCCTACATCATACATGTCAATAAGCGGATGTCACAACAAGTGCCCTCATTATGCGATACAGACAAAAACAGACCATATTTGACTATACTCTGTTTAAAGTGATACATGAGAAAAATAAAAACTGTTACTGTTTGAAAACTATACTTTCTCTGAAAACATCTTGCATTTGTTCAATAGTTTCTTTCATTCATTTGAACCTAATGCTTGAATCTGCTATGTAATTAATTGCCCATCATTTCCAACATGGAAACTTTATACTAACATCTGAACTTAAACTGGTTGCAAAACTTTAACAATCTTATCCTAGCGTTCTCCCTACTCTCAGACTGTGTGGCACCTCGTTATTTTTCATTGACCTGTAGCAAGAGGCCCTCACACTGACTTCTCCACTCAGCTTGTCTCTGTTTTACACTGATAAACAATAACAAGTCAGAAATGGTACACATAAGGCTTACCCTGCGGTAGCTAGCTTGGTAGATAATCCGCAGTAGATTGCAACTTAATGTTAACTATCTTCATACATCCAACACATTATAACTTACACAATAATGAATGTTAGTATATCTTAGCTAGCTAGCTAACAAGCTATTGAGCAGTGTAGCTACCCACATTACGTAAACACAAAGATATGTAGGCCTACGTTTGTTGGCTAAGTTGAATTTGAAAATACTACATTTGAAGAAACTAATTAGCTAGCTAACTAACGAAACACAACACTATTTATACTATAATACTATACGAAAAAGTACTTAAATACAGTACATACAGTTGGAGTTGGAAGTTTACATACACCTTAGCCAAATACATTTAAACTCAGTTTCACAATTCCTGATATTTAGTCCTAGTAAAAATTCCCTGTTTTAGGTCAGTTAGGATCACCACTTTATTGTAAGAATGTGAAATGTCAGAATAATAGTAGAGAGAATGATTTATTTCAGCTTTTTTAAATTATTTTTTATTTTTTTATTTTATTTGATTTCTTTCATCACATTCCCAGTGGGTCAGAAGTTTACATACACTCAATTAGTATTTGGTAGCATTGCCTGTAACTTGGGTCAAACGTTTTGGGTAGCCTTCCACAAGCTTCCCACAATAAGTTGGATGAATTTTGGCCCATTCCTCCTGACAGAGCTGGTGTAACTGAGTTAGGTTTGTAGGCCTCTTGCTCACACACACTTGTTAAGTTCTGCCCACAAATTTTCTATAGGATTGAGGTCAGGGCTTTGTGATGGCCACTCCAATACCAAATCAAATCAAATCAAATGTTATTTGTCACATACACATGGTTAGCAGATGTTAATGCGAGTGTAGCGAAATGCTTGTGCTTCTAGTTCCGACAATGCAGTGATAACCAACAAGTAATCTAACTAACAATTCCAAAACTACTGTCTTATACACAGTGTAAGGGGATAAGGAATATGTACATAAGGATATATGAATGAGTGATGGTACAGAGCAGCATACAGTAGATGGTATCGAGTACAGTATATACATATGAGATGAGTATGTAGACAAAGTAAACAAAGTGGCATAGTTAAAGTGGCTAGTGATACATGTATTACATAAGGATGCAGTCGATGATGTAGAGTACAGTATATACGTATGCATATGAGATGAATAATGTAGGGTAAGTAACATTATATAAGGTAGCATTGTTTACCTTGACTTTGTTGTCCTTCTTGGGGCCATCGTCCAAATGGGAAGACCCATTTGCATCCGAGCTTTAACTTCCTGACTGACGTCTTGAGATGTTGCTTCAATATATCCACATAATTTTCCTTCGTCATGACGCCATCTATTTTGTGAAGTGCACCAGTCCCTCCTGCAGCAAAGCAGCCCCACAACATGATGCTGCCACCCCTGTGCTTCACGGTTGGGATGGTGTTCTTCGGCTTGCAAGCCTTCCCCCCCTTTCCTCCAAAACGTAACAATGGTCCTTATGGCCAAACAGTTCAATATTTGTTTCATCAGACCAGAGGACATTTCTCCAAAAAGTAGGATCTTTGTCCCCATGTACAGTTGCAAACCGTAGTCTGGCTTTTTTAATGGTGGTTTTTGGCTTCTTCCTTGCTGAGCGGCCTTTCAGGTTATGTCATTTTACTGTGGATATAGATACTTTTGTACTGGTGTCCTCCAGCATTTTCACAAGGTCCTTTGCGGTTGTTCTGGGATTAATTTGCACCAAAGTACGTTCATGTTTAGGAGACAGAACACATCTTCATCCTTAGCGGTATGGTGGCTGCGTGGTCCCATGGTGTTTATACTTGCGTACTATTGTTTGTACAGATGAACGAGGCACCTTCAGGCATTTGGAAATTGCTCCCAAGGATGAACCAGACTTGTGGAGGTCTACAATTTATTTTCTAAGGTCTTGGCCGATTTCTTTTGATTTTCCCATGATGTAAGGCAAAGAGGCACTGAGTTTGAAGGTAGGCCTTGAAATACATCCACAGGTACACCTCCAATTGACTCAAATTATGTCAATTAGCCTTTCAGAAGTTTCTAAAGCAATTAAATAATTTTCTGGAATTTTCCAAGCTGTTTAAAGGCCCAGTCAACTTAGTGTATGTAAACTTCTGACCCACTGGAATTGTGATATAGTGAACTATAAGTCAAATAATCTGTCTGTGAACAATTGTTGGAAAAATGACTTGTGTCATGCACAAAGTAGATGTCCTAACCGACTTGCCAAAACTATAGTTTGTTAACAAGACATTTGCGGAGTGGTTGAAAAATGAGCTTTAATGACTCCAACTTAAGTGTCTGTAAACTTCCGACTTCAACTGTATATATACACACACACATATATAATGTATATATACTTACACACACACTATACAAATAGGACAATGACCAGAGAATAATAGCAATGCTAATATTGGACGGCTAAGAACAGGAAATAGTTAGCTGGAAGCCGAATGCCGGGAACCTGTTTCATGACGTTGTGCAGGTATCCCATTGTAGTTTTTGAAAGTTGTACTGTTAAATACAGACATGCCACACCTCCGATAGCAGCAGTTCCCTTTCCTTTCATCTGCAGCCATAATGCTTTTCATTGTATCTGCTGTAGTAGCTTTATCAGTAGGTTGGGACATTGGTTGGGCGGCTGTAATAGACTATTGTGCCGTTGTAATGTTATGGATATTAATACATTTGTGATTCGGACTGTGAAAGGAAGTCAGGAAATGGTGTTTCTGAAAACTCTGTCGGAGCAATTTGGTTCCAATGGCCTCCGTGACAATGTCTGTCTCTGACTTTCATATGCTATATGATGTCATAATAATCACACAAACCAATGCAGTGTTTGCCTCTGCAATGAATTAGCTACATGCACAGATAACGTACATTTACCAAACATGCATTTCAACAACTCTTTGCGGAATACTGAACTAGCCCTGGTTTTTGTTGCATCAAAAACGCCTGTTTTACACAATAATCACTTCCTGGCGAACAAGGCTACCTACTCTACATACACATGCAACCACACAAACATGGCCTCAAGAACCAACATGTCTCCAAGGTGCTCCTTCACACTGCACTATAGGTCTGTAGATAATGTCCCCCTTAACATTCATCATGAGAGTGTATAAAGACAGAGATAATGATGAAGAGAAGGGAATTACTCCAGCTCTGAATGGAGTAGAAAGGTCATGATCATAAGTCACTCAGCACTCACTACTGATGGAAACTGTGAGGGATGGAGGCTATTTCCCCCATGGGGTGGCACGCTGTGCTATTAAATAGCATGGTGGAGACAAAGCCTTCAGAGAACCTAGAGCATCTTGTGTCATAGAATAATATATATTTTATACATTCATATCATTTCAAAATGATACTGGTAATATACATATTATGTACAAAACATTTAAAGAGAGAGAGAGACACACAGAGCGAGAGACACAGAGAGAGAGAAAGAGAGAGAGAGAGAGACACAGAGAGGGAAAGAAAGAGAAGGAAAGAGAGTGAAAGAGAGAGAGAGAATGACGTATTCCTGCCATCAGGTAGTGTGAGTGCAGTAGTTACTGTGGATTCTCAGGGGGATTTGTTAAGTAGCGGCTGGGGATACAGCAAAGAGCTAACACATGACGCCATAGTGGTGTGTGTGTGTTCTCAGCTAATGCCTGACCGCCAGGAGAACGCTTCAGTGAATCCACTTCCCTCAGCATCCAGGAAACACAATTAACAGGGGGAGAGAAACGCCACAACACCATTAAAGTATGAATTAGGATCTGGGACACGATTCATCCTCTGAGCCCACACTACTGCTGGTTGCTGCTAAAACACACACTGCTCTGCTCCTCCATTAAGACATTTCCGCCTGTGAGAGAGAATGTGTGTGCTGTGCGAGTGAGTGTGTGTGCTGTGTGAGTGAGTGAGTGTGTGTGTGTGTGTGAGTGCCTCTGTTAATGTAGTTGTTTCTGTCTGTATAAATGAGTGTGTTTGAGCCCCTGTCTGTATGTGTGTTTGTGTGTGATAAACTGTGTGTGTGTGTTTTATTTTATTTAACCTTTATTTAACGAGGCTAGTCATGTGTGTGTGTTTGCCTGTGGGAGCGTTCCTGTATATTTCAGTGCCTCGGAGGACTAATATCAGAGGCGGTGGGATAAGAAACGAAATTCTTACAGATAATTGAAATGGTAAACCAACCATCTCCCGCTGTGTGTGTGTACGTGTGTTTTTGTGTATTTTCATGTGTGTGTGTGTGTACGTGTGTTTTTGTGTATTTTCATGTGTGTGTGTGTGTACGTGTGTTTTTGTGTATTTTCATGTATGTGTGTGTGCTCGTGTGCCATCCATCCCCTCCGACAGAGCTGGGCTGCAGTGGGTAGTATGGTAATGTGCTGTGATTAGAAGAGGAGAACTAAAGTTGGGGGCTCAATTACCTTGATATGTGGTTCAATTATATGTACAACAACATGAGCCTGAAGTACTTTCTAAGGTCTTGGGGGAAATGTGAGAGCCAAGGACTCATCTGAGAACCACAGAGCAGTAATCTATGTGGCTGACTAAGAGGTATCGGAAAATGTACTGTTTGGTTGTCTAATCCGACCAACAACATGCTGATGACAAACAAGGTCAGCTAAGGTAGTAGAGTGTTAGCAAACATCCTAAACTCAACATCCCCCTGGACTAACCAACATGGTCTTGAAGACTCATTATTGCATCTGTATTTAGTCCAGGAGAACGGCTTTAATTGTTAAAATTCACTACTGTTCGGTGCAATGAACAGGTCTTCTACCAACCAGCGTGTACGAGGCGTCTCAGGCACAATGTGACATTTGACAGTTCCGGTGTATTCAGCATCTCTAGATGTGTCAGTAGAACAAAAGGCATTATCATTCTGCACACAAAGAATCACTCACACGGGAGACTAAAGACTCCCACTCTACATCAGTGGTTTAATATTAGGAGCAGAATGACAGAGCCAGAGAGACAGCACATGTCACAACATGGAAGTGGATGAATAGCACGTGGGAGCAGTGAATAGATCATACCGCCTTCTGTTGCCTGTCCGTCTGTCCGTCTGTCCGTCTGTCTGTCTGTCTGTCTGTCTGTCTGTCTGTCTGTCTGTCTGTCTGTCTGTCTGTCTGTCTGTCTGTCTGTCTGTCTGTCTGTCTGTATGTCTGTCTGTCTGTCTGTCTGTCTGTCTGTGTTGAACATTATGTTTGTGTTCTTTGTGCTAAACAATTTCAGTTTAGTATTTTCCTTATTAATTCATTCCTCCCTACTGTCACCACCGCAACTGAGAAAGGAGGTAGGGCTGTTACAGTGAGGGCAAAAAGTATTTGATCCCCTGCTGATTTTGAAATGATCAGTCTATAATTTTAAAGGTAGGTTTATTTGAACAGTGAGAGACAGAATAACAACAAAATAATTCCAGAAAAACCCATGTCAAAAATGTTATAAATTGATTTGCATTTTAATGAGGGAAATAAGTATTTGACCCCCTCTCAATCAGAAAGAGTTCTGGCTCCCAGGTGTCTTTTATACAGGTAACGAGCTGAGATTAGGAGCACACTCTGAAAGGGAGTGCTCCTAATCTCAGTTTGTTACCTGTATAAAAGACACCTGTCCACAGAAACAATCAATCAATCAGATTCCAAACTCTCCACCATGGCCAAGACCAAAGAGCTCTCCAAGGATGTCAGGGACAAGATTGTAGACCTACACAAGGCTGGAATGGGCTACAAGACCATTGCCAAGCAGCTTGGTGAGAAGGTGACAACAGTTGGTGCGATTATTCACAAATGGAAGAAAAACAAAAGAACTGTCAATCTCCCTTGGCCTGGGGCTCCGTGCAAGATCTCACCTCGTGGAGTTGCAATGATCATGAGAACGGTGAGGAATCAGCCCAGAACTACACGGGAGGATCTTCTCAATGATATCAAGGCAGGTGGGACCATAGTCACCAAGAAAATAATTGGTAACACACTACGCCATGAAGGAAGGAAATCCTGCAAGGTCCCCCTGCTCAAGAAAACACATATACATGCCCGTCTGAAGTTTGCCAATGAACATCTGAATGATTCAGAGGACAACTGGGTGAAAGTGTTGTGTTCAGATGAGACCAAAATGGAGGTCTTTGGCATCAACTCAACTCGCTGTGTTTGTAGGAGGAGGAATGCTGCCTATGACCCCAAGAACACCATCCCCACCGTCAAACATGGAGGTGGAAACATTATGCTTTGGGGTTGTTTTTCTGCAGGACAGGACAACTTCACCGCATCAAAGGGACGATGGACGGGGCCATGTATCGTAAAATCTTGGGTGAGAACCTCCTTCCCTCAGACAGGGCATTGAAAATGGGTCGTGGATGGGTATTCCAGCATGACAATGACCCAAAACACATGGCCAAGGCAACAAAGGAGTGGCTCAAGAAGAAGCACATTAAGGTCCTGGATTGGCCTAGCCAGTCTCCAGACCTTAATCCCATATAAAATCTGTGGAGGGAGCTGAAGGTTCGAGGTTCGAATTGGAAAACGTCAGCCTCGAAACCTTAATGACTTGGAGAAGATCTGCAAAGAGGAGTGGGACAAAATCCCTCCTGAGATGTGTGCAAACCTGGTGGCCAACTACAAGAAACGTCTGACCTCTGTGATTGCCAACAAGGGTTTTGCCACCAAGTACTAAGTCATGTTTGCAGAGGGGTCAAATACTTATTTCCCTCATTAAAATGCAAATCAATTTATAACATTTTTTGACATGTGTTTTTCTGGATTTTTGTTGTTGTTATTCTGTCTCTCACTGTTCAAATGAAAATGTAAATTAAAATTATAGACTAAAATTATAGACTGATAATTTCTTTGTCAGTGGGCAAACGTACAAAATCAGCAGGGGATCAAATACCTCCCCCCCTCACTGTATATCTGATAGGCTACAGCTGGAGAGAAAGTTTATGGGTCAGAGTACAGAGGGCATCTCCACACAGCAATACCAAGCACGTCACTATTGATAGAGAGATACAGCTTGACTCACAACACTACCTGTATGGAGGAAGAGGAAGATCGGGATACAGGGAGAGGGAAAAGAACAGAAAGAGAGAGTGAGTCTATTGGAGAGAGAAAACAAGATGGAGAGACAGATATATGGATGGTGAGAGGAAGATGAGGGGATGGTAAAACACTTCAGAGGAAAGTAACCATCTCCGGAAGAGTTTCTGCTCTCAGGTCACGTACACATTCCATTCAGCTCTACCTGGTCAGGATGGCAGGTCACGTACACATTCCATTCAGCTCTACCTGGTCAGGATGGCAGGTCACGTACACATTCCATTCAGCTCTACCTGGTCAGGATGGCAGGTCACGTACACATTCCATTCAGCTCTACCTGGTCAGGATGGCAGGTCACGTACACATTCCATTCAGCTCTACCTGGTCAGGATGGCAGGTCACGTACACATTCCATTCAGCTTTACCGGATTGTGTGTATGCGTGTGCGTAATCAGGGCAGGTCAGGAGACAATGGAAGCAGTCAGCAGATGGAGACTGCTGATAGCCTCCTGTCACATAGAACTGTCCCCTCAACCCCATTCACACATACTGAGAGACAGACAGAGAGAGAGAGAGAGAGACAGAGAGAGAGACAGAGAGAGAGAGAGAGAGAGAGAGAGAGAGAGAGTTAGAGAGAGGAACCTGACACCCTCAGCACACAGGGGGACAAACACCTGCCTGGAGTTGACAGCATTCTCTCCCCCATATGCCCCCCTAGGCTCAACTATGACAATATAACGAACTAAAACGGGTCACAATTCCTGCAGCTCTGTCGCACGCTGGGTAGTCAATGGTAGGCTTCGTACATAGTCAATGGTAGGTTTCGGGGAGACTCCTATGGTAGGTACACCTATAGCTCATCTCTTGGCAGTAGTACTGTAGACTAATTTATCACTGACCTCAACCCAGAGTCTCTCAGAGGCTTCACAGTCAGTCTACTGACACCCTTATCAGACCACAGCAAAATCACACTCTACTTGAACAGAGCAATACTCAATGATGAGGCATCAAATCCAAAGGAACTGAGTAATATTAAGAAATGTTATAGATGGAAGGAATGTAGTGTGGAAATCTACCAAAAAACAATTAGGCAACAACAAATTCAATCCCTTTTAGACAACTTCCTGGACAAAACAGTGTAAACTTGGCAGTTTAAAATCTTAACAGTATATTTGACCTCTCAGCTTCCATATCAAATCTAAAAATGTCAAACAGAAAACCGAAGAAAATGAACAACAATGACAAATGTTTTGATAAAGAATGCAAAAATCTAAGAAAGAAATTGAGAAACCTGTCCAAACAAAAACATAGAGACCCAGAAAACCTGAGTCTACGCCTTCACTACACAAATAATTATCTATCCAAAATGGAGATGTATGGGTAAACCATGCTATAACAAAGAACATACACATGATCAAATAAAATCTTAGAATCAACTATTAAAGACCACCAGAACCCACTGGATTACCCAATTACCTTGAATTTTATTTTACCTTTATTTAACTAGGCAAGTCAGTTAAGAACAAATTCTTATTTTCAATGACAGCCTAGGAACAGTGGGTTAACTGCCTGTTCAGGGGCAGAACGACAGATTTGTACCTTGTCAGCTCTGGGATTTGAACTTGCAACCTTTCGGTTACTAGTCCAACGCTCTAACCACTAGGCTACCCTGCTGCCCCAACAGCACAAAATAAAAACCCTCCAACCCAAAAAGGCCTCTGGTGTTGATGGTATCCTCAATGAAATGATAAAATATACAGACAACAAATTCCAGTTGGCTATACTAAAACTCTTTAACATCATCCTCAGCTCTGGCATCTTCCCCAATATTTGGAACCAAGGACTGATCACCCCAATCCACAAAAGTGGGAGACTTTTTTGACCCCAATAACTACTGTTGGATATGCGTCAACAACAACCTTGGGTCAGACCTGGGCCCTGACAGTAAATCTCAGTAAGTACATCTCAGTAAAACCAAAATAATGGTGTTGAAAAAAGGTCCAGTCGCCAGGACCTCAAATACAAATTCCATCGAGACACCGTTTCTCTAGAGCACACAAAACATTATGCATACCTAAACATCAGCGCCACAGGTAACTTCCGTAGGCAGACCTGGCTCTTTAGAGAAGACAGGCTATGTGCACACTGCCCACAAAATGAGGTGGAAACTGAGCTGCACTTCCTAACCTCCTGCCCAATGTATGACCATATTAGAGACACATATTTCCCTCAGATTACACAGATCCATGAAGAATTTGAAAACGAACCTGATTTTGATAAACTCCCATATCTATTGGGTGAAATACCACAGTGTGTCATCACTGCAGCAAGATTTGTGATCTGTTGCCACAAGAGAAGGGCAGACAGTGAAGAACAAACACTATTGTTAAATACAACCCATAGTTATGTTGATTTATTTTTCCTTTTGTACTTTAACCATTTGCACATCGTTACAACACTGTATATAGACATAATATGACATTTGTAATGTCTTTATTATTTTGGAACTTCTGTGAGTGTAATGTTTACTGTTAATTTTTACAGTTTATTTCACTTTTGTGTATTATCTACTTCACTTGCTTTGGCAATGTTATCATATGTTTCCCATGCCAATAAAGCCCTTGAATTGAATTGAATTGATAGAGAGAGAGAGAGTGTGAAAACAAACACAAACAAACAAACAAAATGCCCAAACACTAGAAGATGGAATAGAACAGCAACAAAAGTCTCAGAAACTGCTATTCAGTGTTAACCGGGTCTCAGAAACTGCTATTCAGTGTCAACCGAGTCTCAAGGAACTCCTATTCTGTTTTAACCAGGTCTCAGAAACTGCTATTCAGTGTTAACCGGATCTCAAGGAACTCCTATTCTGTTTTATCCAGGTCCAGAAACTGCTATTCAGTGTTAACCGGGTCTCAAGGAACTCCTATTCTGTTTTAACCAGGTCCAGAAACTGCTATTCAGTGTTAACCGGGTCTCAGAAACTGCTATTCAGTGTTAACCGGGTCTCAAGGAACTCCTATTCTGTTTTAACCAGGTCCAGAAACTGCTATTCAGTGTTAACCGGGTCTCAGAAACTGCTATTCAGTGTTAACCGGGTCTCAGAAACTGCTATTCAGTGTTAACCGGGTCTCAAGGAACTCCTATTCTGTTTTAACCAGGTCCAGACACTGCTATTCAGTGTTAACCAGATATCAATAACTGCTATTCAGTGTTAACCGGGTCTCAAGGAACTCCTATTCTGTTTTAACCAGGTCCAGAAACTGCTATTCAGTGTTAACCGGGTCTCAGAAACTGCTATTCAGTGTCAACCGAGTCTCAAGGAACTCCTTTCTGTTTTAACCAGGTCTCAGAAACTGCTATTCAGTGTTAACCGGGTCTCAGAAACTGCTATTCAGTGTTAAACGGGTCTCAAAAACTGCTATTCAGTGTTAACCGGGTATCAAGGAACTCCTATTCTGTTTTAACCAGGTCCAGAAACTGCTATTCAGTGTTAACCGGGTCTCAGAAACTGCTATTCAGTGTTAACCGGGTCTCAAGGAACTCCTATTCTGTTTTAACCAGGTCCAGAAACTGCTATTCAGTGTTAACCGGGTCTCAGAAACTGCTATTCAGTGTTAACCGGGTCTCAGAAACTGCCATTCAGTGTCAACCGAGTCTCAAGGAACTCCTATTCTGTTTTAACCAGGTCTCAGAAACTGCTATTCAGTGTTAACCGGGTCTCAGAAACTGCTATTCAGTGTTAAACGGGTCTCAAGGAACTCCTATTCTGTTTTAACCAGGTCCAGAAACTGCTATTCAGTGTTAACCGGGTCTCAGAAACTGCTATTCAGTGTTAACCGGGTCTCAAGGAACTCCTATTCTGTTTTAACCAGGTCCAGAAACTGCTATTCAGTGTTAACCGGGTCTCAGAAACTGCTATTCAGTGTTAACCGGGTCTCAGAAACTGCTATTCAGTGTCAACCGAGTCTCAAGGAACTCCTATTCTGTTTTATCCAGGTCCAGAAACTGCTATTCAGTGTTAACCGGGTCTCAAGGAACTCCTATTCTGTTTTAACCAGGTCCAGAAACTGCTATTCAGTGTTAACCGGGTCTCAGAAACTGCTATTCAGTGTTAACCGGGTCTCAGAAACTGCTATTCAGTGTCAACCGAGTCTCAAGGAACTCCTATTCTGTTTTAACCAGGTCTCAGAAACTGCTATTCAGTGTTAACCGGGTCTCAGAAACTGCTATTCAGTGTTAAACGGGTCTCAAAAACTGCTATTCAGTGTTAACCGGGTATCAAGGAACTCCTATTCTGTTTTAACCAGGTCCAGAAACTGCTATTCAGTGTTAACCGGGTCTCAGAAACTGCTATTCAGTGTTAACCGGGTCTCAAGGAACTCCTATTCTGTTTTAACCAGGTCCAGAAACTGCTATTCAGTGTTAACCGGGTCTCAGAAACTGCTATTCAGTGTTAACCGGGTCTCAAGGAACTCCTATTCTGTTTTAACCAGGTCCAGAAACTGCTATTCAGTGTTAACCGGGTCTCAGAAACTGCTATTCAGTGTTAACCGGGTCTCAGAAACTGCTATTCAGTGTTAACCGGGTCTCAAGGAACTCCTATTCTGTTTTAACCAGGTCCAGAAACTGCTATTCAGTGTTAACCAGATCTCAATAACTGCTATTCAGTGTTAACCGGGTCTCAAGGAACTCCTATTCTGTTTTAACCAGGTCCAGAAACTGCTATTCAGTGTTAACCGGGTCTCAGAAACTGCTATTCAGTGTTAACCGGGTCTCAAGGAACTCCTATTCTGTTTTAACCAGGTCCAGAAACTGCTATTCAGTGTTAACCGGGTCTCAAGGAACTCCTATTCTGTTTTAACCAGGTCCAGAAACTGCTATTCAGTGTTAACCGGGTCTCAGAAACTGCTATTCAGTGTTAACCGGGTCTCAAGGAACTCCTATTCTGTTTTAACCAGGTCCAGAAACTGCTATTCAGTGTTAACCGGGTCTCAGAAACTGCTATTCAGTGTTAACCGGGTCTCAAGGAACTCCTATTCTGTTTTAACTAGGTCCAGAAACTGCTATTCAGTGTTAACCGGGTCTCAGAAACTGCTATTCAGTGTTAACCGGGTCTCAGAAACTGCTACTCAGTGTCAACCGAGTCTCAAGGAACTCCTATTCTGTTTTAACCAGGTCTCAGAAACTGCTATTCAGTGTTAACCGGGTCTCAGAAACTGCTATTCAGTGTTAAACGGGTCTCAAAAACTGCTATTCAGTGTTAACCGGGTATCAAGGAACTCCTATTCTGTTTTAACCAGGTCCAGAAACTGCTATTCAGTGTTAACCGGGTCTCAGAAACTGCTATTCAGTGTTAACCGGGTCTCAAGGAACTCCTATTCTGTTTTAACCAGGTCCAGAAACTGCTATTCAGTGTTAACCGGGTCTCAGAAACTGCTATTCAGTGTTAACCGGATCTCAAGGAACTCCTATTCTGTTTTATCCAGGTCCAGAAACTGCTATTCAGTGTTAACCGGGTCTCAAGGAACTCCTATTCTGTTTTAACCAGGTCCAGAAACTGCTATTCAGTGTTAACCGGGTCTCAGAAACTGCTATTCAGTGTTAACCGGGTCTCAGAAACTGCTATTCAGTGTCAACCGAGTCTCAAGGAACTCCTATTCTGTTTTAACCAGGTCTCAGAAACTGCTATTCAGTGTTAACCGGGTCTCAGAAACTGCTATTCAGTGTTAAACGGGTCTCAAAAACTGCTATTCAGTGTTAACCGGGTATCAAGGAACTCCTATTCTGTTTTAACCAGGTCCAGAAACTGCTATTCAGTGTTAACCGGGTCTCAGAAACTGCTATTCAGTGTTAACCGGGTCTCAAGGAACTCCTATTCAGTTTTAACCAGGTCCAGAAACTGCTATTCAGTGTTAACCGGGTCTCAGAAACTGCTATTCAGTGTTAACCGGATCTCAAGGAACTCCTATTCTGTTTTATCCAGGTTCAGAAACTGCTATTCAGTGTTAACCGGGTCTCAAGGAACTCCTATTCTGTTTTAACCAGGTCCAGAAACTGCTATTCAGTGTTAACCGGGTCTCAGAAACTGCTATTCAGTGTTAACCGGGTCTCAGAAACTGCTATTCAGTGTTAACCGGGTCTCAAGGAACTCCTATTCTGTTTTAACCAGGTCCAGAAACTGCTATTCAGTGTTAACCAGATCTCAATAACTGCTATTCAGTGTTAACCGGGTCTCAAGGAACTCCTATTCTGTTTTAACCAGGTCCAGAAACTGCTATTCAGTGTTAACCGGGTCTCAGAAACTGCTATTCAGTGTTAACCGGGTCTCAAGGAACTCCTATTCTGTTTTAACCAGGTCCAGAAACTGCTATTCAGTGTTAACCGGGTCTCAAGGAACTCCTATTCTGTTTTAACCAGGTCCAGAAACTGCTATTCAGTGTTAACCGGGTCTCAGAAACTGATATTCAGTGTTAACCGGGTCTCAAGGAACTCCTATTCTGTTTTAACCAGGTCCAGAAACTGCTATTCAGTGTTAACCGGGTCTCAGGAATAGAGGCCGACCAATTATGATTTTTCAACGCCGATACCGATACTGATAATTGGAGGACCAAAAAAAGCCGATACCGATTAATCAGCTGATTTATATATTTATTTGTAATAATGACAATTACAACAATACTGAATGAACTATTTTATTTTAACTTAATATAATACATCAGTAAAATTCATTTAGCCTCAAATAAGTAATGAAACATTTTCAATTTGGTTTAAATAATGCAAAAAGAAAGTGTTGGAGAAGAAAGTAGAAGTGCAATATGTGCCATGTAAAAAAGCTAACGTTTAAGTTCTTTTAACGTTTAATGTTAGGTACATTCGTGCAACGATTGTGCTTTTTTCACAAATGCGCTTTTGATAAGTCATCCCCTGTTTGGCGAAGTTGGTCTTCACACAGTTTTTAACGAGCCAGACGGCCCAACCTGCTGCATATAGCCTGACGCTGTTGCACAGAACGCAAGAAAAGTGACACAATTTCCCTAGTTAATAGAAATTCATGCTAGCAGGGAATATTAACTAAATATGCAGGTTTAAAAATAAATACTTGTGTATTGATTTTAAGAAAGGCGTTGATGTTTATGGTTAGTGTCGTGGTAATTTCCTGTATTACTAAATGATGAGAGAGCAAACCACACACCAGTCAGAGTTATTTAAACTTCATCTTTAATTATATGAGCTTCCCCATAGCCCTGTGACTCTCAGATCAATTCAGTGTCTATAAATTAATTCTGAGAGTGCTTACAAAATAATACTTCATCTTTTATAGCCAAGATACACCCCTCTCAACTCACAATGACGAACCACAGATCTTAGGAACTTCACAAAGGGCCTTTTACTTGAAAGAGGAGTATCCCATAGCCAGATAGCATTAGCTATAAATTATCATTCAGTTTGGTCTCTTAGACGAGGTTCTACTTCTCGTTCTTGGTACTTCATATTACCAAAACATTACCCCATGTAATGGCATGTATAAATGGTCAATTCTAGATACTCCCATCTCAAATACAACCCACCCCTGGACAAGCTCCCTGAGGGGAGTGAGCCTCTAGGTCATATACTATGAAAGATAAGTTTCAACATCAGAGGGGACATACAATGGTTCCAGACACTGCCATACTCCTCCCCCCAATGGGAAAAGGAGGGAATGACTGGACTACAGACATAGTGGAGCCCTTCACATAGTTCCACAGATATATTCATTATGAAGACAATGTTCAAACCTGACTTCTCCCTTTCTGATATTCTGCCTATTACCAGACATGTAAAAGACAAGCCTGACCTCTCCCCTCTCTGGGCCCCAAGTGACTTTTCCCTGGAGAAGAGAGAGGAAAATGCAACTGCCAACAGTATAGTCCAAAAGAAGACATTCTAATGACAAGTATAAAGTAAATAAAACATCTTATTTATCTATGTTACCTAACTAATTCTGATTCAGCTATGACATTAGGTACACAAATGGTGCAATGACAGTGCTTTTTTCACGAATGCACTTGTTAAATAACCGTTTGGCGAAGTAGGCTATGATTCAATGATAAATTAACAGGCACCGCATCAATTATATGCAATGCAGGACAAGCTAGATAAACTAGTAATATCATCAACCATGTGTAGTTAACTAGTGATTATGTTAAGATTGATGGTTTTTTATAAGATATGTTTAATGCTAGCTAGCAACTTATCTTGGCTCCTTTCTGCACTCGCATAACAGGTAGTCAGCCTGCCACACAGTCTCCTCGTGGAGTGCAATCTAATCGGCCGTGATTGGTGTCCAAAAATGTTGATTACCGATTGTTATGAAAACTTGAAATCGGCCCTAATTATTCGGCCATTCCGATTAATCGGTCGACCTCTATTCAGGAACTGCTATTCAGTGTTAACCGGGTCTCAGGATCTGCTATTCAGTGTCAACCAGGTCTCAGGAACTGCTATTCAGTGTCAACCAGGTCTCAGGAACTGCTATTCAGTGTTAACCAGGTCTCAGGAACTGCTATTCAGTGTCAACCAGGTCTCAGGAACTGCTATTCAGTGTCAACCGGGTCTCAAGGAACTCCTGTTCTGTTTTAACCAGGTCCAGAAACTGCTATTCAGTGTTAACCAGGTCTCAGGAACTGCTATTCAGTGGTATGCAGGTCTCAGAAACGGCTATTTAGTGTTAACTTGGTCTTTTCAAAGGCCAGACGTCAGAAGACAGTACTCCAATGTCACTGTATCCCCCTCAACTCTATTGACGTACAATACAGTCTTCTAGCTCCTGTTAAATTCCATGTTATAATATCTCCAGGGAACTTCATGCTCTTATTCGGTCCAATCTCCCTCAACAGCCCCAAGCCGTAGTATGTATCACGTATCAGTATGTTGGTAATCAAGGGTTGTTTCCTTCCTTTCCTCTATCCAGAGATTCAGTGGTTTGACTAATGTGTTTTAGTGGCTTGGTGGAATGAAAAAACAGCATGATTTAGGAGACAGAACTAAGAGAATATAGGGAAGGTATGGTGTTGAATTATATATCTAACCCGGTAAAACATGGATGTTTCTCAGCTCACTGGCTGGGTGCATCTAGATGTACACTCGAAGAAAGGAAAAGCCCACGCACTCACTAAAATATTCTTCAAGTTTTAATGTCTTATTTTTTAGCAGCAGAAGTCCAGACAAACAAACAAAAAAAGACATAAAAACTTAAAGAATATTTCATTGAGTGCAGGATTTTCCTTTCTTCCAGGATATGCCTTTTGAACACGGCACCCAAAGCCATTTCTCGTTCTATACATCTAGACCAGGAAAGGGCAACTGGCGGCCAGCTATCTAAACATGTTATCATGGTCAAATTACCTGCTGGGGGCCCCATTGATTTTGTTAGTCAGTCTCACTCAGATATAATATTAGAAACTGCAAACATTTCTCTCCACCCTGTGGCAAAATGTGTTGAGTTGAAGCAAACTTGTTTTAAAAAGGCAACATTTTCTATACACCCCTTGGCAAGATGTGTAGAATTGGAGGGGGGGGGACCCGCTAGCAACAGCGGCCCATCATGATGAGTTCAGAAATGCTGTGGCCCTTACCCCCATCAAAGTTTCCCATCCCTGATCTAGATGTACACATTACAACACAACACTGTAGGTCATAAGATGATAAATGTTTGGCCCACTCCAACACACACCAACTGTAGCAACACACACCAACTGTAGTAACACACACCAACTGTAGTAACACACACCAACTGTAGTAACAGACACCAACTTTAGCAACACACACCAACTGTAGCAACACACACCAACTGTAGTAACACACACCAACTGTAGCAACACACACCAACTGTAGGAACACACACCAACTGTAGAAACACACAACACACACCAACTGTAGCAACACACAACATACACCAACTGTAGCAACACACAACAAACACCAAATGTAGTAACACACACCAACTGTAGCAACACACACCAACTTTAGCAAAAAACACCAACTTTAGCAACACACACCAACTGTAGCAACACACACCAACTGTAGTAACACACACCAACTGTAGCAACACACACCAACTGTAGGAACACACACCAACTGTAGAAACACACAACACACACCAACTGTAGAAACACACACCAACTGTAGCAACTCACAACAAACACAAAATGTAGTAACACACACCAACTGTAGCAACACACACACCAACTTTAGCAACACACACCAACTGTAGCAACACACACCAACTGTAGCAACACACACCAACTGTAGTAACACACACCAACTGTAGCAATACACACCAACTGTAGCAACACACACCAACTGTAGCAACACACACCAACTGTAGCAACACACACCAACTGTAGTAACACACACCAACTGTAGTAACACACACCAACTGTAGCAACACACACCAACTGTAGCAACACACACCAACTGTAGCAACACACTCCAACTGTAGTAACACACACCAGGCACACACCAGGCACGCAGAGATGCGTGTCGCCACCTGGGTGTCAGAAGGGGGGAAGGAGAAAAGTAGTTGAGTGTCATCTCATAGCGATGATAGGAGAGACCATGTAAGGATATGATGGAGCCGAGTGACTTGGTGTATAGAGAGAAGAGGGCCTAGATCCAAGCCCTGGGGGACACCAGTAATGAGAGTACATGGTGCAGAAACAGATCCTCCCCACGTCACCTGGTAAGAGCGGCCTGCCAGGTAGAATGCAATCCAATAGTGTGGAGAGACTGAGACGCCCAGCCCTGAGAGGGTGGAGAGGAGGATCTGATGGTTGACGGGGTCAAAGGCAGTGGATAGATCTAGGAGGATGAGAACAGAGGAGAGAGAGTCAGATTTGGCAGTGTGGAGACCCTCCATGACACAGAGGAGAGAGAGTCAGCTATAGCAGTGTGGAGACCCTCCATGACACAAAGGAGAGAGAGTCAGCTTTGGCAGTTTGGAGACCCTCCATGACAAAGAGGAGAGAGAGTCAGCTATAGCAGTGTGGAGACCCTCCATGACACAGAGGAGAGAGAGTCAGCTATAGCAGTGTGGAGAGGCTCCGTGACACAGGGGACAGCAGTCTCGGTTAAGTGACCCAACTTGAAGTCAGAAAGGGTCAGGAAGGAAGGGTCAGGAAGATTGTTCTGAGAGAGATAGCAAGTCAGAGACAGCACGCTCAAATGTTTAGCAATAAGAAGAAAGAAGGAATGCTGGTCTGTAGTTTTTGATGCCAGAAGGGTTGAGTGTTGGTTTCTTGAGGAGGGGAGCAACCCTGGCCATTTTGAAGTCAGAAGTGAGGAAAAGTGAGGAATGGGAGAAGGTCTCCAGAGATGGTCTGGAGAAGGGAAGAGGGAACAGGGTCGAGCGGGCAAGTTGACAGACAGCCGGACCTTACGAGTCATATGACTCAGCCAAACTACTTTTCCATGGAAAACAATGGAGAGCATGCAAAGTGCCTCAAAAACTCTTATTTCCCCAATGAAACAATGTAAAAGACCTGAAACTGTGTGGAATAAGATTCACACATTTTACAACGTGTGTGATATGCTTTTCTGACAATTACCAGGAATGACCTTTATTCGCCAACAGAATAGTATACTGTTTGGTATTTGTGAGATCACAAATTGCTGTCAATTTATGAACAACAAACCAATTCAAGGCCACCCAGCGAGGGGACCTAGCAAGAATTCTACTTGGACTACTGAAATCCTTTATTTTTGACCCTACACCATGGAGAGTCCCCTGAAGATCGTTGGTTCCAGACAGGATATAAGTAAAACTATTCAACTCCATTTCACCTATATTTTCACTGATTTGAATTTGAGCGTGTAATCTGTATCTGTTCATTTGATTAATACTAGCTATATTTCTCCTATAATCCCTTCCTTGTTTCCTTCTGAAATATTAAGATTCGCGCCGACAGAAACAAACATCTTTCTGGTAAGAAGAGGGGAGGGGGCGTATGCCTTATGGTTAACGAGACATGGTGTGATGAAAGAAACATACAGGAACTCAAATCCTTCTGTTCACCTGATTTAGAATTCCTCACAATCAAATGTAGACCGCATTATCTACCAAGAGAATTCTCTTCGATTATAATCACAGCCGTATATATCCCCCCCCAAGCAGACACATCGATGGCTCTGAACGATCTTTATTTAACTCTTTGCAAACTGGAAACTATTTATCCGGAGGCTGCATTCATTGTAGCTGGGGATTTTAACAAGGCTAATCTGAAAACAAGACTCCCTAAATTTTATCAGCATATCGATTGCGCAACCAGGGGTGGAAAAACCTTGGATCATTGTTACTCTAACTTCCGCGACGCATATAAGGCCCTGCCCCGCCCCCCTTTCGGAAAAGCTGACCACGACTCCATTTGGTTGATCCCTGCCTACAGACAGAAACTAAAACAACAGGCTCCCACGCTGAGGTCTTTCCAACGCTGGTCCGACCAAGCTGACTCCACACTCCAAGACTGCTTCCATCACGTGGACTGGGATATGTTTCGTATTGCGTCAGATTGTCACGCCCTGGTCTAAGTATTTTGTGTTTTCTTCATGTATTGGGTCAGGCCAGGGTGTGGCATAGAGTTTTTGTATTGTGGTGTGTTTTGTCTTGGGATTTTGGTATGTGTGTATAGTGGGATTGTAGCTTAGTGGGGTGTTCTAGGAGAGTCTATGGCTGTCTGAAGTGGTTCTCAATCAGAGGCAGGTGTTTACCGTTGTCTCTGATTGGGAACCATATTTAGGCAGCCATATTCTTTGGTTGTATTGTGGGTGATTGTCCTGTGTGTCTTGATGTCCTTGTTTGAGGTTAGTAGACACTTGTATAGGCTGTTTTCGTTTATTGTTTTGTAGTGTTAGTGTTTTGTCGTGTGTTACGTTTGTTTATTAAAGATGAATCGCAATAGACACGCTGCAGTTTGGTCCGACTCTCCTTCACCATTAGAAAGCCGTTACACAGATAACAATATTGACGAATACGCTGATTCGGTGTGCGAGTTCATTAGAACGTGCGTTGAAGATGTCGTTCCCATAGCAACGATTAAAACATTCCCTAACCAGAAACCGTGGATTGATGGCAGCATTCGCGTGAAACTGAAAGCGCAAACCACTGCTTTTAATCAGGGCAAGGTGTCTGGTAACATGACCGAATACAAACAGTGCAGCTACTCCCTCCGCAAGGCTATCAAACAAGCTAAGCGTCAGTACAGAGACAAAGTAGAATCTCAATTCAACGGCTCAGACACAAGAGGCATGTGGCAGGGTCTACAGTCAATCACGGACTACAGGAAGAAATCCAGCCCAGTCACGGACCAGGATGTCTTGCTCCCAGGCAGACTAAATAACTTTTTTGCCCGCTTTGAGGACAATACAGTGCCACTGACACGGCCTGCAACGGAAACATGCGGTCTCTCCTTCACTGCAGCCGAGGTGAGTAAGACATTTAAACGTGTTAACCCTCGCAAGGCTGCAGGCCCAGACGGCATCCCCAGCCGCGCCCTCAGAGCATGCGCAGACCAGCTGGCCGGTGTGTTTACGGACATATTCAATCAATCCCTATACCAGTCTGCTGTTCCCACATGCTTCAAGAGGGCCACCATTGTTCCTGTTCCCAAGAAAGCTAAGGTAACTGAGCTAAACGACTACCACCCCGTAGCACTCACTTCCGTCATCATGAAGTGCTTTGAGAGACTAGTCAAGGACCATATCACCTCCACCCTACCTGACACCCTAGACCCACTCCAATTTGCTTACCGCCCAAATAGGTCCACAGACGATGCAATCTCAACCACACTGCACACTAACCTAACCCATCTGGACAAGAGGAATACCTATGTGAGAATGCTGTTCATCGACTACAGCTCGGCATTCAACACCATAGTACCCTCCAAGCTCGTCATCAAGCTCGAGACCCTCGGTCTCGACCCCGCCCTGTGCAACTGGGTACTGGACTTCCTGACGGGCCGCCCCCAGGTGGTGAGGGTAGGCAACAACATCTCCTCCCCGCTGATCCTCAACACTGGGGCCCCACAAGGGTGCGTTCTGAGCCCTCTCCTGTACTCCCTGTTCACCCACGACTGCGTGGCCACGCACGCCTCCAACTCAATCATCAAGTTTGCGGACGACACAACAGTGGTAGGCTTGATTACCAACAACGACGAGACGGCCTACAGGGAGGAGGTGAGGGCCCTCGGAGTGTGGTGTCAGGAAAATAACCACACACTCAACGTCAACAAAACTAAGGAGATGATTGTGGACTTCAGGAAACAGCAGAGGGTACACCCCCTATCCACATCAATGGAACAGTAGTGGAGAGGGTAGCAAGTTTTAAGTTCCTCGGCATACACATCACAGACAAACTGAATTGGTCCACTCACACAGATGGCATCGTGAAGAAGGCGCAGCAGCGCCTCTTCAACCTCAGGAGGCTGAAGGAATTCGGCTTGTCACCAAAAGCACTCACAAACTTCTACAGATGCACAATCGAGAGCATCCTGGCGGGCTGTATCACCGCCTGGTACGGCAACTGCTCCGCCCTCAACCGTAAGGCTCTCCAGAGGGTAGTGAGGTCTGCACAACGCATCACCGGGGGCAAACTACCTGCCCTCCAGGACACCTACACCACCCGATGTTACAGGAAGGCCATAAAGATCATCAAGGACATCAACCACCTGAGCCACTGCCTGTTCACCCCGCTATCATCCAGAAGGCGAGGTCAGTACAGGTGCATCAAAGCTGGGACCGAGAGACTGAAAAACAGCTTCTATCTCAAGGCCGTCAGACTGTTAAACAGCCACCACTAACATTGAGTGGCTCCTGCCAACACACTGACACTGACTCAACTCCAGCCACTTTAATAATGGGAATTGATGGGAAATGATGTAAATATATCACTAGCCACTTTAAACAATGCTACCTTATATAATGTTACTTACCCTACATTATTCATCTCATATGCATACGTATATACTGTACTCTACATCATCGACTGCATCCTTATGTAATACATGTATCACTAGCCACTTTAACTATGCCACTTTGTTTACATACTCATCTCATATGTATATACTGTACTCGATACCATCTACTGTATCTTGCCTATGCTGCTCTGTACCATCACTCATTCATATATCCTTATGTACATATTCTTTATCCCCTTACATTGTGTATAAGACAGTAGTTTTGGAATTGTTAGTTAGATTACTTGTTGGTTATTACTGCATTGTCGGAACTAGAAGCACAAGCATTTCGCTACACTCGCATTAACATCTGCTAACCATGTGTATGTGACAAATAAAATTGGATTTGATTTGATTCTGTTTTGTTTGATTTTAGGCCGTCTAATCCCCAATCCCTGTTTGTGACAGATTTTGTAGCCTATCATATTAGAACATCATTTTGCCATTACAATCTCCATTATTCATTGCTTTACCCTGGTTATTTGTAAATAAATCTTCTTTGTTTTATAAAATATCTACTGACTCCAAGAATGCATTGTCTTGTCATTTGAATTGCTTTCAGATTTAGAAGTTAACAGTAGTTATAATTGTAGCTATTTTATAGCTCTTGCTGACTTTGAGCTAGTGGTGTCCTGATGTCATAGTAACATTATACACAATCCCTTACAAAAGAAATGAATCGAAGGCAGAAGTGCCAGCTTGTTGTCTTTCTTGTTCTGGGGTGGAATATATACAGCAGTCACAATAACAGTTGAAAACTCTCTCGGAGGGTAGAAGGGTTGGCATTTGACCAACAGGTATTCCAAGACGGATGAACAGTGGGTCTAGGCTTTCACTCAGTTTAAGTCGGCACACCATTTGCTGTTGGTGAAGAGGCATACCCTCTTGATTTCCCTGAATCCAATGTCCTGTCCGCTCGGTGAATGGAAAATCCATCGAGTTGGACAGTCATGTTTCAGAAAAGCACAATATTGCAGTTATGAGAGTCATGTTGATAGCAAATCCGCTATCGGAGGTCATCCATCTTATCATCCAATAGAATGCAGGGAAGAGGTGGCTGGTTTTCCCTTCACCTTAATCTCGACAGGACTTCCCTTCCTGCCTCTTTTTCGCCTGGCATTTCATTTTGGGTAGCCCAAAAATTGGGTCAGAATTACACAAAGAGCCCAGGGCAGATGAGTCAAAGTTGAAGGTGGAATTGAGGTTAGTACCCGCCGATCTGATGTTCAAAAGTTCTTATTGATCATAAGAAATGATAGCGGATACATTTCATGCAAAAAAAATCTAGATAAACACCAAAAGAATCACAAAATAGCAAAGTTGGGTCAGAGCTGGCAAAAAGGCAGTCATAGGGTACAATGCCATCTTCCAGCTGAGCTATCAGGACCACTGCTTTCTGCACTAGCTCAGGCTTGGATAGATAGACTGGAGACGCTAATAGCACTATTGAATAACTATTGAATAACTTATCCGGAGTGGTGTGGCATTAATCAGAGTCTGACTAGTCAGTCTCCCACCTGGAAAATACATGGAGCTCCACTCTACTGCCCACCCCTCCACAGTGGATCAACCATGATGATCATTTCATTAATCAAGCACTGGACCACTGACATAGCAGGGAGGAGGTAGAGGTTAACCCTCACCGCTGAAACTTGGTCAGAAATACTTTCCTCCCTCTAATGGTTAAGGTTGGGGTTAGTGGTAGTGGCGATCTGACCCTAGATCGGTGGTAAATTGTACCGCAGGCCTTAAACAACAGCACCAGGTTACACTGGTAGTGGTGGGCTACCGTAGCAATTAGTTGTAGCAGGATACTTTTATGGATAAAAAAGTGGAATTCATACATAGGCAATGAATCCTCATCTCTCCTCATCTGTGACCTACAGTAGTGGGTGTCAGACAGACAGACATATCTGATCACAGCCACTATCTATCTTACACTGCCTGACGTATCCACGACAAAGACAAACATGGCTCTCCTCATCCGTGTACAGTCTAACAGTACCATTGAGCCTACTGATCTATGACAACGTGTGATGGAGAAAGTCAATGTAGCTTTCCCTGGGTGGACGCCAGAGACAGGGCTGCATATCTGCCTCAGACCACTCAATGGGACTGTCCAACAGGACATGACAGGACGTTAGTTTAGGAAATCTATGGGATACAAATACCATCACACCTATCATCTGAGCTATTGTGATATGGCCATGCTGTGGCAGTTAGGATTTAACACAGAGGCAAATCACGCATAATGCATTTCAATTCCACTGCTCCTTAAAAACGTGTCTTTATCCATGTCCTGTAAGACAAGATGACTCACCAACCCACATCGCTCTTATAGACAAATATAAATCTAGTACAAACACAGTGAGTGGGCTGATACTGTATGCTTGACTCACTCCATAGGCCAATGTTTGGCAGGTTTTCAACATTACCATTTAACCACACACTGATCTAACCTGGAGACCGACTCCGAGTCTCAACAATACATTATTCCTACTGACCAATCAAGCCCTGAGTGGGAATTTCCACCAACACACAGTGTTTGCCGGGGACAGGTAACACACACCCCAGTGTTCCAGCAGACTGGGTAGACTGTAAGGGGGGACAAAACACAACCCCAGGGGCATAAGCTGTTACATGGGAAAACACAAAACACCTGGAAAGAAACTACACCTACATCTTAATCACAGCCGACTTTACCCAGACATGAATGTATAAGCCCCAAGCCAGGCAGAAACAGATCGAGCTGTCCTGCTCTCTCTCTCTCTCTCTCCCTCTCTTTATCTCTCTCTCTCTTGCTCTCTCTATAAGTAAAGTAGGCCGCAGGAGAATGTAGGCCATCCCCACGATGAGTCTCTGGAGATGAGTCTGTTGTTGTCCCTGGGTCCTATTTCAGGGCCTGACGTGGCTGTGTGTGTGTCTGTGTATTTGGGTGGGCTGTGTGTGTGTGTGTGTGTGTGTCTATGACGCAGCAACTAGAGTGCTCTGGTCGGTCCGGGAAACTACAGGCACTGAAGGGGCATAGATAGCAGTTGAGCTCCAGGGAGGCTACCTGTGGAACAGACGTGGCCCAGTCACAGGCCTGTTTCCTGGGGTAGAGTGGGTATGTGGCTCCCCTGGGGATGGACCAAATGTCAGCCAGTCTGTGAAGACATGCTGGGAGCTAGGGTTTATTGAGAATGAGTGGATGTGTGTGTGTGTGTGTGTGTGTGTGTGTGTGTGTGTGTGTGTGTGTGTGTGTGTGTGTAACTGTGTGTGCACGTGTTGGCAAGTCTCTATGGTTCTGCTGGTTGTCATGTGTTACAGATGTAGGATCTTAATTTGATCACTATTTTGTTGCTGAGAATTTGAAATGCAACCTTTTGTGTATTTGAGTTTCTAAAATGGCTTCTCAAGTTAGTAATTCCCATTTAGAAATATCTAGCTTGCCCCTAATATCTAATGTGCCCCTCCCAAAACATGTATCAACCCCTACAACAATGTACATGAATTATAATCCACATTTTCTGTTGCTGCAGGATTATTTTCCTGTTGTAGCAAACTGGCTCAAATTAAGATCCTACATCTGTATGAGTCAGAACAGCAAAACAGCAGGAGATATGGAGGGTGAGAAGGAAGGGCAGAGAGAAGGTAGAGGCTGTATAAATAGAGATCGAGATGGAGAAAGATAGAACCCTGTGAACCAGAGGAAATCTTTTAATCCTTAAGAGTCTATTGTTGCACCTGTGCGTCACATAATACACAAACCCCCATCCAAATGTGTTTTTACCAGTTTTAACTCTTTTTTTGCATGGGCTGCATCTCAATACACTGCATCCAGGTCGGCCTTCCTTTGTCAGACCATGAGACATCTTCTCACAAAAGCATCTGTAGCATCCGAACGGTTTGGCCTTCTTTTTTTTACCCCTTTTTCGTGGGGTCCAATTGTTTTTTAGTAGCTACTATCTTGTCTCATTGCTACAACTCCCGTACGGGCTCGGGAGAGACGAAGGTTGAAAGTCATGCATCCTCCGATACACAACCCAACCTAGCCGCACTGCTTCTTAACACAGCGCGCAGCCAACCCGGAAGCCAGCCGCACCAATGTGGTTAGCACATACTGCACCCGGCCTGCCACAGGAGTCACTTGGCCTTGAGACAAGCCCTCCCTAACCAGGACAATTGTGCGTCACCCCACAGACCTCCCGGTCGCGGCCGGTTACGACAGAGCGCGAACCCAGGGTCTCTGGTGGCACAGCTGGTGCTGCAGTGCCGCCCTTAACCACTGCACCACCCGGGAGGCCCTAATATGACCAAGATGAGACTGCCTTCATATAATAATAAAAAATAATAATAAAAAAAGACACATCAAAATACTTAGCATTTATTTTTGACTGTCTTGACTTCAGGAAACAGCAGAGGGACAGCAGTGGAGAAAGTGGAAAGTGGAAAGTTCCTTGCCGTACACATCACGGACAAACTGAAATGGTCCACCCACACAGACAGTGTGGTGAAGAATGCGCAACAGCGCCTCTTCAACCACAGGAGGCTGAAGAAATTTGGCTTGTCACCTAAAACCCTCACAATAGTTTACAGATGCACAATTGAGAGCATCCTGTCGGGCTGTATCGCCGCCTGGTATGGCAACTGCACCGCCCACAACCGCAGGACTCTCCAAAGAGTGGTGCGGTCTGCACAACGCATCACCGGGGGCAAACTACATGCCCTCAAGGACACTTACATCACCTGATGTCACAGGAAGGCCAAAAAGATGATCAAGGACAACAACTACCCGAGACACTGCCTGTTCACCCAGCTACCATCCAGAAGGCGAGGTCAATACAGGTGCATCAAAGCTGGGACCGAGAGACTGAAAAACAACTTCTATCTCAAGGCCATCAGACTGTTAAACAGCCATCACTAACACAGAGAGGCTGCTACCTACTTACAGACTTGAAATCATTGGCCACTCTAACAAATGGATCCCTAGTCACTTTATTAATGCCACTTTTTATAATGATGTTTACATATCCTGCATTACTCATTCCATATGTGTACACTGTGTGTTATACCATCTATTGCATCTCTTCTATGCTGGTCGGTCATGGCTCATCCATATATTTATATGTACATATTCTTAATCCATCCCTTTACTTAGATTTGTGTGTATTAGGTAGTTGTTGTGGAATTGTGAGATAACTTGTTAGATATTGCTGCACTGTCAGAACTAGAAGCACAAGCATTTCCCTACACTCACAATAACATCTGCTAACCATGTGTATGTGACCAATACAATTTGATTTGATTTTAGTAGTAAGGCCAAATTAAATATTTAATATTTTTAAATTGTCGCCCTGTGACAGGGATGGTGACTAGGGTTGCCTTTAAATTGAATGGAACTATCCAAACCCAGCGGCTAATTGATCTCTGGGCCCATTCTCAGTGCGCTATGTAGCTATTTACATGGTGTCCTGTTGCCAGATTCACATGGGTTTGGGTAGTTTCTGTTTGGCAGATTAGGTTATAATGAGAGCATTACCTGGTCATGGATCCTGAATGGTAACAAGCAGTGGTTCAGTGTTACAACTGAGACTTGTAGCTACAGCTATGGACAAAGAAAAACACACACAACCCAAGCCAGGGGAGTAGACTTAACTACTGTGAGGCAACCAGGGCAGGAGAACATCCACACAACATCAGCAACCCTTGAGGAGAGCTAAATAAAAGAACAGAAACAGCAGACACTGTAAATAAAACAACAGAAACAACAGACACTGTAAATAAAACAACAGAAACAACAGACACTGTAAATAAAAGAACAGAAACAACAGACACTGTAAATAAAAGAACAGAAACAACAGACACTGTAAATAAAAGAACAGAAACAACAGACACTGTAAATAAAAGAACAGAAACAACAGACACTGTAAATAAAAGAACAGAAACAACAGACACTGTAAATAAAACAACAGAAACAACAGACACTGTAAATAAAACAACAGAAACAACAGACACTGTAAATAAAAGAACAGAAACAACAGACACTGTAAATAAAAGAACAGAAACAACAGACACTGTAAATAAAAGAACAGAAACAACAGACACTGTAAATAAAAGAACAGAAACAACAGACACTGTAAATAAAAGAACAGAAACAACAGACACTGTAAATAAAAGAACAGAAACAACAGACACTGTAAATAAAAGAACAGAAACAACAGACACTGTAAATAAAAGAACAGAAACAACACACACACACACACACACACACACACACACACACACACACACACACACACACTAAGCTGTATGGCAGCCAGGTCACCCGTGATACAAGTCAGTATTTGACGTCCATCCATGACTGAGGACATCGGGAGAGGACGTGGAAACTGGCCACTAGGGGCAACAGTGAGCGTGTTACCTTACCTTAAGTATGTTCCTGTTTTGCCAGGGTGTTGTGAATGGGGATTGTGAATAGGCACAAGCATCTGCCTCTGATTCCAAAGGGTGCAAGTTCAAATCCATTGATGAATTATAATTTTTTTGATTGTATGTTTAATTAAGCCCATCCCAAACCTTACCCCTTACCTTAACCATTCAGAGTTAACGCCTAACTTTAAGATTTCTGAGTTAATGCCGAAACTTAACCTTAAAAACAATACATTTGACGTTTGAGATCATGGATGAACATCTAATTCTGAGACTGTGAGAGCTGGTTGTGTATGGCCCTGAGAAGGTGTTCAACTATTGATCTAGTCTGTTTGTGTCTAGACAGCAGCACACATCTACTGCCCACTCTGAGAGAGAGAGAGAGATATGAATAAAGTGAGGAGTACAGAGAGAGAGAAAATGAGAGGAGCGAGAGAGAGAGAGAGAGAGAGAGAGAGAGAGAGAGAGAGAGAGAGAGAGAGAGAGGGACATGAATAAAGTGAGGAGTACAGAGAGAGAGAAAATGAGAGGAGCGAGACTGAGAGAGAGAGAGAGAGAGATGTGATCTCCTCAAAACATTATAAAACATTAAACTCAAGAGAATTCAAGTTTACTGTAATTTTGCCCTGAGTCAAATCAGGCTGCGGTATAAACCAAAACACACACTACTACTGTCATCTCAGCAAGAGCAGGAGAAATACATTACAATGGAAAGAGGTTCGTCCTGGCATTGTTCAGCAGAATAGACAATGGAATGATGTTCGTCCTGGCATTGTTCAGCAGAATAGACAATGGAAAGAGGTTCATCCTGGCATTGTTCAGCAGAATAGACAATGGAAAGAGGCTCGTCCTGGCATTGTTCAGCAAAATAGCCCTATTTCCCTGCCTTTCCTATGGCTTTATTGCTGTGTGTACTCAGTATGAGGCGCACACACACACACCACACACACACACACACACACACACACACACACACACACACACACACACACACACACACACACACACACACACACACACACACACACACTCTCCTATACACTTCCTGATAAACTCAGTCACCTTATCAGTATTTGTCTGTTATTCTCGGAGGCTACCCAGAACATATCCCAGTCAAAACAATCTTGAAGCGTGGATTCCGATTCGTCAGACCAGTGATGAATAGTCCTTAGCACGGGTACTTCATGTTTGAGTTTCTGCCTATAGGAAGAGAGGAGCAAAATGGAGTTGTGATCAGATTTGCTGAAGGGAGGGCGGGGGAGGGCCCTGTAGGCATCCTGGAAGTTGGAGTAGCAGTGGTCGAGTGTTTTAGCAGCATGGGCACTACAGTCAATGTGTTGATAGAATTTCGGTAGCGTTTTCTTTAAATTTGCTTTGTTAAAATCGGCAGCTACAATAAATGCAGCCTCTTGATATGTGGTTTCCAGTTTGCATAAAGTCCAAGGAAGTTCTTTGAGGGCCGTCATGGTATCGGCTTCAGGGGAATATACACCGCTGTGACTATAACCAAAGAGAATTCTCTTGGGAGGTAATACAGTCTGCATTTGATTGTGAAGTATTCTAGGTCGGGTGAACAAAAGGACTTGGTGTTATCAATGTATGTTATCACAATCACACCATGAGTAGTTAATCATGAAACATACACCCCTTTCCTTCTACTTCCCGGAGAGATCCTGTCTATGAGATGAACTGAGAACCCAACTGGCTGAACGGACTCAGACAGTATATCCTGAGAGAGCCATGTTTCCGTGAAACAGAGTATGTTACAATCCCTGATTGGAAGGAAGTCTAGGGACTGAACATTAGCAAGTAATATACTCGGAAGCGGTGGGTGGGATAAGTTACATTGCCCTGAGGGGTACCAACAAAGGATCCAAGTCGGGAAAGTCGTATTCCTGGTCATAATGCTGGTGAGTTACCGCCGCTCTGATATCCAAAAGTTCTTCCCAGCTGTATGCAGTAGCACAAAAAAAATTCCTGGGCTAATAATGTAAGAAATAACCCATTTAAAAAAAACTAAAGACAACAAAGTTTCCTAAGAGCTAGAAGCACCTCAGCCCTATCCATCGGCACCATTTTCTATAAAGAGGAATAGAGGATAGGGAAGACTAGGCAACACACAAATCACGCAGATCCCACATCGTAAATACCACTCATATCAGAACACACACCTCTAAGGCTGATGCTAGTCATCAATAACCCCAGGCATTGATAATGCTGCAGGTAGTCATCCATCACATTGATTCATCAGGCTGGAAAGACACTTTAGTCAGGCATGCGTAAGCTGCTGCAGGACACACACACGACTTACTAATGCACGGATAAATCTCAAAGCCTCAAATTAAATGTGGTATCATGAATGCTTAAAAATATAAATTACTCAAAACATGTATTACAAACTCAAACATTATTCATCCATAATGTTTGGGACTCTTAGTAGTTCAGGATGAAGGTTTCACGTGGTCCACCAGAAAGCTAAAACGGTTTGGGAACAAGCATCACTATTTTTCAGGTGGATTCTTCCTTTCTGTGTCCTCCTCTGACTGCCTGAACTGGCAGCACGAACATTTAAAGGGACTGCGTCTCTCGCTCTGGTCTGATTCACAACTCCCTGACCCTCCCTTTAAGAGAAGGACTGTATTAAACTCTATCCGCCCGGCTGGGATCCCTGCCTGGATCTTCTCCAGCAGACCAACACACACACACACACACACACACACACACACACACACACACACACACACACACACACACACACACAGTTAAACACACACACAGTTAAACACACACACACACACACAGAAAAAAGACACAGACACAGAATCGACTGACACATGCGTACACACACAGGTCAATGGCTCTCTTTGTATCCCATTACCGACACAAACACTGCTAGTAATGCTGTAATGTACTGTTCGTGTGTGCATGCGTGCGTTCTACCCAACAACTACACTGTAATAGTTTTCTGTAATTTCAACAGTAAAACACTGTAGAATACACAGTAAAATACCTTTATTTTTATTGCTAGCCAACATTGAAAACTGCATGTTTTCTCAGCTAACCTAGCTAGTTGGCTAATGTTATCCATTTCGGTCTGCTCTAAATTGCTAGTAACTATTTTGCTGTGCGACCTAGAAAAACATCACTCAGATAATAATTTACAGGTGCTACAGAGAAATGGCTTGTTTCAAGCAGTTCAAAAGATATGACCCATATATTACTGCCGAGCCACATTTTACACGTTGTGGGGCGTACTCAATCATGGACACTCTTACTGACAGTTTTATTTCAATCTCTTCATTCAAAGACTCAATCATGGACCCTCTTACTGACAGTTGTGGCTGCTTCGCGTGATGTATTGTTGTCTCTACCTTCTTGCCCTTTGTGCTGTTGTATGTGCCCAATAATGTTTGTACCATGTTGTGCTGCTGCCATGTTGTGTTGCTACCATGTTGCTACCATGTTGTTGTCATGTTGTTTTGCTACCATGCTGTGTTGTTGTCTTAGGTCTCTCTTTATGTAGTGTTGTTGTGTCTGTCTTGTCGTGATGTGTGTTTTGTCCTATATTTTTAATCCCAGTCCCCGTAGGAGGCCTTTCGCCTTTTGGTAGGCCGTCAATGTAAATACGAATTTGTTCTTCACTGACTTGACTAGTTAAATAAAAGGTTAAATAAAAATGAAATACATAAATAAGAAGCCGCTAAAGCCGACGGTAATGACCAGAGCACCAGTGTTGTATCGAGCTGCCTGCCGACTGGCCATCTGGATGTCACGTGATATAGTCTACTAGTCAATGGGGGAGAGCAACAACACCAAGACACAGTGTCCTCCTCAACACTGTGTCCTGGTCAACACAGTGTCCTCCTCAACACTGTGTCCTGGTCAACACTGTGTCCTGGTCAACACTGTGTCCTCCTCAACACTGTGTCCTGGTCAACACTGTGTCCTGGTCAACACTGTGTCCTCCTCAACACTGTGTCCTGGTCAACACTGTGTCCTCCTCAACACTGTGTCCTGGTCAACACTGTGTCCTGGTCAACACTGTGTCCTCCTCAACACTGTGTCCTGGTCAACACTGTGTCCTCCTCAACACTGTGTCCTCCTCAACACAGTGTCCTCCTCAACACAGTGTCCTCCTCAGTGTCCTCCTCAACACTGTGTCCTCCTCAACACTGTGTCCTCCTCAACACCGTGTCCTCCTCAACACTGTGTCCTCCTCAACACTGTGTCCTCCTCAACACCGTGTCCTCCTCAACACAGTGTCCTCCTCAACACTGTGTCCTGGTCAACACTGTGTCCTCCTCAACACTGTGTCCTCCTCAACACTGTGTCCTGGTGTTGTTGCAGTTTATGCTCTTTATGTCATCGTTTTGCACAACATTGCTCCATATAATGTACAGTATTAGTAAACATGTTCACTGTTCCAGTAGTATGCAAACATCTGGTAGCACAGAAAGAAAGGAATTTGTTGTGAGTCTGGTCAAATAATCTGCAGTATTGTGTAGGCTATAGCAATAATGTATAAGTTAGAAGGGGTTTGAAGTAGGTGTATCTATCTTAGGACTGTCCCGACCCCCCAAAAAATATTGGTCGACCAAGAGTCATCTGTTCTTTCGACCAATCAACATGTTTAAACGTGTATTTTTCCATATTTTGACACGTCCTATGTATTTTAATCAAATCAACTATATTCACTCAGCTTGTCTGATGCTTTAAGCACACAGTTTGATTAAATTACTAAGACACACATGACTAGATGGAGTCTGACCAGAAATGGATTTGATTGTGCCGGGCAGGGCTCAGACTTACTGCGCGGTGTAAAAAACCCAGAGTGACTGTGACTAGCACCCCTTGTCTCTACTCTCCCCCCTGTTGCAACGACCACCACAGAACATCAAAGTGTTTATCACGCTGTCCATGTTGCTGAAGCTGTCAAATAATTACAGCCATTTCTGACTGAAAAGTTCCGTTACCGAACTTAACCCTTGCTCTTTTTACGTGACACATGTATGCTTGCCATGCACATGACCAAGACCTATTCGCAAGGGACTAATATTACTAGAGAATGTTGGTTATGTAATTATTACTCCAGAATGTCCATTATTCCAGAGGACGATTGGGACTGGATCATTGTTTTCCCTGTAATTATTTATTGTCCTAATAAATTGACAGTTGTAACGGAAGCCTGGATGTTTTTATTCTAGGTGTGAAGACACAGCATTTCAACATGTCCAGGTGATAGGGACTAGAGGTCGACCGATTAATCGGAATGGCCGATTAATTAGGGCCGATTTCAAGTTTTCATAACAATCGGTATTTTTGGACACGGATTGTGGCAGATTTTTTTATTATTATTATATATATTTTTTAACTTTATTTAACTAGACAAGTCAGTTAAGAACACATTCTTATTTTCAATAACGGCCTAGGAAAGGTGTGTTAGCTGCCTTGTTCAGGGGCAGAACAACAGCTTTTTACCTTGTCAGCTCAGGGATTCGATCTTGCAACTTAACATAACATAATCAACCTTAACATAACCACTAGTTAACTACACATGGTTGATGATATTACTAGTTTATCTAGCGTGTCCTGCGTTGCATATAATAGATGCGGTGCCTGTTAATTTCTCATCGAATCACAGCCTACTTCTCCAAACAGGTGATGATTTAACAAGCGCATTTGCGAAAAAAGCACTGTCGTTGCACCAATGTGTACCTAACCATAAACATCAATGCTTTCTTTAAAATCAATACACAACTATATATTTTTAAACTTTCATATTTAGTTAATATTGCCTGCTAACATGACTTTCTTTTAACTAGGGAAATTGTGTACTCTTCTCTTGCATTCCGTGCAAGCAGTCAGGGTATATGCAGCAGTTTGGGCTCCTTGGCCGTTGAGAACTGTGTGAAGACCATTTATTCCAAACAAAGACCGTAATTCATTTGCCAGAATTGTACATAATTATGACATAACATCGAAGGTTGTACAATGTAACAGCAATATTTAGACTTATGGATGCCAACCGTTAGATAAAATACGGAACGGTTCCGTATTTCACTGGAAGAATAAACGTTTTGTTTTCGGAATTATAGTTTCTGGATTTGACCATATTAATGACATAAGGCTCGTATTTCTGTCTGTTATTATGTTATGATTAAGTCTATGATTAAGTCTATGATTAAGTCTATGATTTAAGTCTATGATTAAGTCTATGATTAAGTCTATGATTAAGTCTATGATTTAAGTCTATGATTAAGTCTATGATTAAGTCTATGATTAAGTCTATGATTTAAGTCTATGATTAAGTCTATGATTAAGTCTATGACACCGGACTGGTGACAGGCTCCTCAGGTCGGATGCCGTGCAGAACACACCTACATAGCATTTCTCTCATCTCTCTCTCTCCCAACTTCTCCATCACCTCCCTGACGGTCTCTGGCTCTTCAGGGTGAGTATGGGGAGCTGGCACAGATGACACCAGACTGATGACAGGCTCTTCAGGGTGAGTACGGGGAGCTGGCACAGATGACACCAGACTGATGACAGGCTCTTCAGGGTGAGTACGGGGAGCTGGCACAGATGACACCGGACTGATGACAGGCTGTTCAGGGTGAGTACGGGGAGCTGGCACAGATGACACCGGACTGATGACAGGCTATTCAGGGTGAGTACGGGGAGCTGGCACAGATGACACCCGACTGATAACCCGCTTTTCCACTCTCCGCTGCTCTGCCGACCACCCCTCATGCCACCCCCAAAAAAACCCATCTTGGTGTTTCTGTGGCCGCGGTCCCTGGCGTCGTCGCTGTCCTTCCACCTTCCTTGGTGTCTCCTTCCAAGGAAGGGTCTCACAACCTCCCATAATTTCTTCCCCGGTCCAAAACTCCTTTACCTCCGTCACATGCTGCTTGGTCCTTGCTTGGTGGGATATTCTGTCACGCTCGTGATTAAAGACAGACCAAGGCGCAGCGTGATTGAAGTTCCACATCTTTATTACGGTGAAACTTTAAACAAAAACAATAAACCAATAACGAAATGTGAAAGTAGTGGTGCACAAACCCAAAACAATATCCCACAAACACAGGTGGGAAAAATGGCTACCTAAATATGATCCCCAATTAGAGGCAACGATTACAAGCTGCCTCTAATTGGGAACCATACAAAACACCAACATAGAAATATTGAGCTAGAACACCCCCTAGTCATGCCCTGACCTACTACAACATAGAGAACCAAGGGCTCTATGCCTTCAGATCAAATCAAATCACATTTGATTACAGAGATGCTTGTTCTAGGTCCCAAGAAACAAAGAGATCTTCTGTTGAATCTGACAATTAATCTTAATGGTTGTACAGTTGTCTCAAATAAAACTGTGAAGGACCTCGGCGTTACTCTGGACCCTGATCTCTCTTTTGAAGAATATATCAAGACCATTTCAAGGACAGCTTTTTTCCATCTACGTAACATTGCAAAAATCAGAAACTTTCTGTCCAAAAATGATGCAGAAAAATTAATCCATGCTTTTGTCCCTTCTAGGTTAGACTACTGCAATGCTCTACTTTCCGGCTACCCGGATAAAGCACTAAATGAACTTCAGTTAGTGCTAAATACGGCTGCTAGAATCCTGACTAGAACCAAAAAATGTGATCATATTACTCCAGTGCTAGCCTCCCTGCACTGGCTTCCTGTCAAAGCAAGGGCTGATTTCAAGGTTTTACTGCTAACCTACAAAGCATTATATGGGCTTGCTCCTACCTATCTCTCTGATTTGGTCCTGCCGTACACACCTACACGCTACGGTCACAAGACGCAGGCCTCCTAATTGTCCCTAGAATTTCTAAACAAACAGCTGGAGGCAGGGCTTTCTCCTATAGAGCTCCATTTTTATAGAACGGTCTGCCTACCCATGTCAGAGACGCAAACTCGGTCTCAACCTTTAAGTCTTTACTGAAGACTCATCTCTTCAGTGGGTCATATGATTGAGTGTAGTCTGGCCCAGGGGTGGGAAGGTGAACGGAAAGGCTCTGGAGCAACGAACCGCCCTTGCTGTCTCTGCCTGGCCGGTTCCCCTCTTTCCACTGGGATTCTCTGCCTCTAACCCTATTACAGGGGCTGAGTCACTGGCTTACTGGGCTCTCTCATACCGTCCCTGGGAGGGGTGCGTCACCTGAGTGGGTTGAGACACTGATGTGATCATCCTGTCTGGGTTGGCGCCCCCCTTGGGTTGTGCCGTGGCGGAGATATTTGTGGGCTATACTCAGCCTTGTCTCAGGATGGTGGTTGAAGTTGGTGGTTGAAGATATACCTCTAGTGGTGTGGGGGCTGTGCTTTGGCAAAGTGGGTGGGGTTATATCCTTCCTGTTTGGCCCTGTCCGGGGGTGTCCTCGGATGGGGCCACAGTGTCTCCTGACCCCTCCTGTCTCAGCCTCCAGTATTTATGCTGCAGTAGTTTATGTGTCGGGGGGCTAGGGTCAGTTTGTTATAGCTGGAGTACTTCTCCTGTCCTATTTGGTGTCCTGTGTGAATTTAAGTGTGCTCTCTCTTATTCTCTCTTTCTTTCTCTCTCTCGGAGGACCTGAGCCCTAGGACCATGCCTCAGGACTACCTGACATGATGACTCCTTGCTGTCCCCAGTCCACCTGGCCGTGCTGCTGCTCCAGTTTCAACTGTTCTGCCTTATTATTATTGGATCGTAATGGTCATTTATGAACATTTGAACATCTTGGCCATGTTCTGTTATAATCTCCACCCGGCACAGCCAGAAGAGGACTGGCCACCCCACATAGCCTGGTTCCTCTCTAGGTTTCTTCCTAGGTTTTGGCATTTCTAAGGAGTTTTTCCTAGCCACCGTGCTTCTACACCTGCATTGCTTGCTGTTTGGGGTTTTAGGCTGGGTTTCTGTACAGCACTTTGAGATATCAGCTGATATACGAAGGGCTATATAAATACATTTAATTTGATTTGATTGGTCACAGTTCCGACAGTGCAGTAATATCTAACAAATAATCGAACAAATTTACAACGACTACCTTATACACACAAGTGTAAAGGGATGAATAAGAATATGTACATATAAATATATGGATGAGCGATGGCCGTGCGGCATAGGCAAGATGCAGTAGATGGTATAGAATACAGTATATACATGTACATATGAGATGAGATGAGTAATGCAGGATATGTAGACATTATTAAAGTGGTGTTATTTAAAGTGACTAGTGAAACCTTTATTAAATCCATTTATGAAATGTATTCAAGTGGCCAGAGATTTGAGTCTGTATGTTGACAGCAGCCACTCTATGTTAGTGGTGGCTGTTTAACAGTCTGATGGCCTTGAAATTGTTTCAGTCTCTCGGTCCCAGCTTTGATGTACCTGTACTGACCTCGCCTTCTAGATGATAGCGGTGTGAACAGGCAGTGGCTCAGGTGGTTGTTGTCCTTGATGACCTTTTTGGCCTTCGTGTGACATCGGGTGGTGTAGGTGTCCTGGAGGGCAGGTTGTGGGCGCCTTGCGGTTGTGGGCAGAGCAGTTGCCGTACTAGGCGGTGACACAGCCCGACAGGATGTTCTCGATTGTGCATCTGTGAAAGTTTGTGAGCTAAACACTACATTTGCATTGGAGATGCATATTAAGGCTATGGATTGTCATTTCCAAACGTTAAGGTCAGTTGTATGCTGCGTTGCGATTTATTAACAGCAAGGGTTGCATTAAATAGGCTCAATATTTTTTTACTGATGCATTTGGCAATATTCAAGTAATATGCATAAAAATTATTAACAAACGCATTCACTGTGAAAGTTGATTAGCTACATGTAGGCAATTCATATAGCCTATAGCAACACCTGTCAAACTCAGACATTTCTCTCAAAACAAAGGAATGTCGATTCGCACAGGACTAGTATTATCAGAGGACCTTGGAGTTTGCCAACAGTAGATTATTTTAGCTGGAATTGTTACTCTCCTGCCATGTAAAAATGACTGACATGGCAGATTCGGACGGGACAAAAATGACAGATGTGGTGTTTTGTGCTCATGCACATAATTACATTACCCAACATCCCCCAGTAAAACGAATCCTGAATAGGGCCTCAACTATAGCATATCATAAGCCCTATTCCCATGGGACTAGTTTTACAATAGAATGTCGGTTATGTAATTATTACCCCTCCATGACAGTTTTTCCAGTGGAAGATTGGGACAGGATTCGTTTTTACCAAACTGCCCCTGTAATTTTCCCTCATTCACAATTAACCGTTAAGACGGACATCTGGAGGCTCTTGTAGGAGTGATGACATTTGAAATGGCTAATTTTGGCCTAATGGCCTTTAAATCTGAGCAAGTCTAAATAATAATAATGCACATCAATAAGAACCATGAACTGTAACCTACGCAGATATGTAATTACCTGACAGATCTGGCAATTTACAATATTATCCACTTCATCTTTTAGAAGAGAAGTAGGGCACTAGGAAAATTGATATGTGGCAAAACAGATCATTCATCTGTAGGCTATGTGCATAGTACTTTGTTTTAAACATCAATTACCTCCCTTGTTCTTACCCAAACTGGGTGCGGCACTTCTTAAGGCTAGGGGGCACTATTTTCACATCCGGATGAAAAGCGTGCCCAAAGTAAACTGTCTGCTACTCAGGCCCAGAAGCCAGGATATGCATATAATTGGTAGATTTGGATAGACACTCTAAAGTTTCTAAAACTGTTAAAATTATGTCTGTGAGTATAACAGAACTTATTTGGCAGGCGAAACCCAGAGGACAAACCATCCAGGATTTATTTTTTTCTTTTCAATGAGTTTTCTATGTGGATCTAGATTTCTTAGGCACTTGCTTCCAGTTCCTATCGCTTCCACTAGATGTCACCAGTCTTTAGAAATTGGTTGATGTTTTTCCTTTGAGAAATGAAGAAGTAGGGCTGTTCAGAACGAGGGTCTGGTCTAGTGTACTGTTGTGCTTGGGGCGCACGACCTGAAAGCTCGCTCCACTTTGTTTCGTCCGGTTTTGAACACAGTTTATCCCGTCTTTAATTTGATTAATTATTTACGTTTAAAAATACCTAAAGTTGGAATTTGAAAGTAACTATATTAGATCATTTGTAGTCATGTTGTGCGAGTTGGAACCGGCGTCAAACGCGCCAAATTAATGGACATTTTGGAGATATAACGACAGAATTTATCGAATAAAAGCACCATTTGTGATGTTTAATGGACATATTGCAGTGCCAACAGAAGAAGATCTTCAAAGGTAAGGCATTAATTATATTGTTATTTCTGACTTTTGTGTCGCGCCTGGCGGGTTGAATTAGGATTTTCATGTGTATGTTTGATGGGGTGCTGTCCTCAGATAATAGCATGGTTTGCTTTCGCCGTAAAGCCTTTTTGAAATCTGACACTGTGGCTGGATTAACAAGAAGTTCATCTTTAAACCGATGTATAACACTTGTATGATTCATTAATTATTATTATGGGTATTTCTGTTTTTGAATTTGGCGCGCTGCTATCTCACTGGGTGTTGTCGGGATTGGCGCGCGAAGGGATCACTAAGAAGTTCAACTCTGAAATATCTCTCAAAACACAGATATGACAATCCGCATGGGATAAGTATTATCAGAGGACCTTGGAGGTTTCAGAAAAACAGTAGGTTTTTAGGGCTGGGATAATAAGGGTAGCCTAGTGGTTAGAGCGTTTGACTAGTAACCGGAAGGTTGCAAGTTCAAACCCCCGAGCTGACAAGGTACAAATCTGTCGTTCTGCCCCTGAACAGGCAGTTAACCCACTGTTCCTAGACCGTCATTGAAAATAAGAATTTGTTCTTAACTGACTTGCCTAGTTAAATAAAGATAAAATATATTGATGATTTATAAAGCCAGGCAAATTGAACAGTTAGGATAATGATAATATACCTAATTAAGTTGGGGTTTCCTGGCCAAGACAGATTTTGAAGCTATGTTCTCATCACAATGGTCGTCATTGATTTTTGTGCCGTCTTAAAGAAAACAGTGGGTCAAAATGTCTCCGTTCTGTACCATTCCTCTCTCTTGTTCCTTGCTTGGCTTTTCTGCCTCTTTCCCGGGATCCAGAGAGTGCGACCGAGTTTCTCAAATTAGTTTTACAATGTCATGTAATAGAGGTTTTGAGATGGGGGAGGACTAAGACGATACTGAAACAATCTGGAAGCATTCATTAAAGTGCTTACATTCACTCTGGCTGCAACACACTGATTGACCTTGTGGCGTTACAGAGAAAGAGGTGGGGGACAGGTAGAGAGGGAGAAACAAAGACGTTAGAGAGATTGAGAGATAGAAAGAGGAGAGGGATAGGTAGAGAGGGAGAAACAAAGACGTTAGAGAGAGGGAGAGATAGAAAGAGGTGAGGGATAGGTAGAGAGGGAGAAACAAAGACGTTAGAGAGAGGGAGAGATAGAAAGAGGAGAGGGATAGGTAGAGAGGGAGAAACAAAGACGTTAGAGAGAGGGAGAGATAGAAAGAGGAGAGGGATAGGTAGAGAGGGAGAAACAAAGATGTTAGAGAGAGGGAGAGATAGAAAGAGGTGAGGGACAGGTAGAGAGGGAGGGAGAAATAGAAAGAGGAGAGGGATAGGTAGAGAGGGAGAAACAAAGACGTTAGAGAGAGGGAGAGATAGAAAGAGGTGAGGGATAGGTAGAGAGGGAGAAACAAAGACGCTAGAGAGAGGGAGAGATAGAAAGAGGAGAGGGATAGGTAGAGAGGGAGAAACAAAGACGTTAGAGAGAGGGAGAGATAGAAAGAGGTGAGGGATAGGTAGAGAGGGAGAAACAAAGACGTTAGAGAGAGGGAGAGATAGAAAGAGGTGAGGGATAGGTAGAGAGGGAGAAACAAAGACGTTAGAGAGAGGGAGAGATAGAAAGAGGAGAGGGATAGGTAGAGAGGGAGAAACAAAGACGTTAGAGAGAGGGAGAGATAGAAAGAGGAGAGGGATAGGTAGAGAGGGAGAAACAAAGACGTTAGAGAGAGGGAGAGATAGAAAGAGGTGAGGGACAGGTAGAGAGGGAGGGAGAAATAGAAAGAGGAGAGGGATAGGTAGAGAGGAGAAACAAAGACGTTAGAGAGAGGGAGAGATAGAAAGAGGAGAGGGATAGGTAGAGAGGGAGAAACAAAGACGTTAGAGAGAGGGAGAGATAGAAAGAGGAGAGGGATAGGTAGAGAGGGAGGGAGAGATAGAAAGAGGAGAGGGATAGGTAGAGAGGGAGAAACAAAGACGTTAGAGAGAGGGAGAGATAGAAAGAGGAGAGGGATAGGTAGAGAGGGAGAAACAAAGACGTTAGAGAGAGGGAGAGATAGAAAGAGGTGAGGGATAGGTAGAGAGGGAGAAACAAAGACGCTAGAGAGAGGGAGAGATAGAAAGAGGTGAGGGATAGGTAGAGAGGGAGGGAGAGATAGAAAGAGGAGAGGGATAGGTAGAGAGGGAGAAACAAAGACGTTAGAGAGAGGGAGAGATAGAAAGAGGAGAGGGATAGGTAGAGAGGGAGAAACAAAGACGTTAGAGAGAGGGAGAGATAGAAAGAGGAGAGGGATAGGTAGAGAGGGAGAAACAAAGACATTAGAGAGAGGGAGAGATAGAAAGAGGAGAGGGATAGGTAGAGAGGGAGAAACAAAGACGTTAGAGAGAGGGAGAGATAGAAAGAGGAGAGGGATAGGGAGAGAGGGAGAAACAAAGACGTTAGAGAGAGGGAGAGATAGAAAGAGGTGAGGGATAGGTAGAGAGGGAGAAACAAAGACGTTAGAGAGAGGGAGAGATAGAAAGAGGTGAGGGATAGGTAGAGAGGGAGGGAGAGATAGAAAGAGGAGAGGGATAGGTAGAGAGGGAGAAACAAAGACATTAGAGAGAGGCAGAGATAGAAAGAGGTGAGGGATAGGTAGAGAGGGAGAAACAAAGACGTTAGAGAGAAGGAGAGATAGAAAGAGGTGAGGGATAGGTAGAGAGGGAGGGAGAGATAGAAAGAGGTGAGGGATAGGGAGAGAAAGAGAAACAAAGACGTTAGAGAGAGGGAGAGATAGAAAGAGGTGAGGGATAGGGAGAGAGGGAGGGAGAGATAGAAAGAGGAGAGGGATAGGTAGAAAGGGAGAAACAAAGACTTTAGATAGAGGGAGAGATAGAAAGAGGTGAGGGATAGGGAGAGAGGGAGAAACAAAGACGTTAGAGAGAGATTGAGAGATAGAAAGAGGTGAGGGATAGGTAGAGAGGGCGAAACAAATACGTTAGAGAGAGGGAGAGATAGAAAGAGGTGAGGGACAGGTAGAGAGGGAGGGAGAGAGAGATAGAAAGAGGAGAAGGATAGGTAGAGAGGGAGAAACAAAGACGTTAGAGAGAGGGAGAGATAGAAAGAGGTGAGGGATAGGTAGAGAGGGAGAAACAAAGACGTTAGAGAGAGGGAGAGATAGAAAGAGGAGAGGGATAGGTAGAGAGGGAGAAACAAAGACGTTAGAGAGAGGGAGAGATAGAAAGAGGAGAGGGATAGGTAGAGAGGGAGAAACAAAGACGTTAGAGAGAGGGAGAGATAGAAAGAGGTGAGGGACAGGTAGAGAGGGAGGGAGAAATAGAAAGAGGAGAGGGATAGGTAGAGAGGGAGAAACAAAGACGTTAGAGAGAGGGAGAGATAGAAAGAGGAGAGGGATAGGTAGAGAGGGAGAAACAAAGACGTTAGAGAGAGGGAGAGATAGAAAGAGGAGAGGGATAGGTAGAGAGGGAGGGAGAGATAGAAAGAGGAGAGGGAGAGATAGAAAGAGGAGAGGGATAGGTAGAGAGGGAGAAACAAAGACGTTAGAGAGAGGGAGAGATAGAAAGAGGAGAGGGATAGGGAGAGAGGGAGAAACAAAGACGTTAGAGAGAGGGAGAGATAGAAAGAGGAGAGGGATAGGTAGAGAGGGAGGGAGAGATAGAAAGAGGAGAGGGATAGGTAGAGAGGGAGAAACAAAGACATTAGAGAGAGGGAGAGATAGAAAGAGGAGAGGGATAGGTAGAGAGGGAGGGAGGGATAGAAAGAGGAGAGGGATAGGTAGAGAGGGAGAAACAAAGACGTTAGAGAGAGGGAGAGATAGAAAGAGGTGAGGGATAGGTAGAGAGGGAGAAACAAAGACGTTAGAGAGAGGGAGAGATAGAAAGAGGAGAGGGATAGGTAGAGAGGGAGAAACAAAGACGTTAGAGAGAGGGAGAGATAGAAAGAGGTGAGGGATAGGTAGAGAGGGAGGGAGAGATAGAAAGAGGTGAGGGATAGGTAGAGAGGGAGGGAGAGATAGAAAGAGGAGAGGGAGAGATAGAAAGAGGAGAGGGATAGGTAGAGAGGGAGAAACAAAGACGTTAGAGAGAAGGAGAGATAGAAAGAGGAGAGGGATAGGTAGAGAGGGAGAAACAAAGATGTTAGAGAGAGATTGAGAGATAGAAAGAGGTGAGGGATAGGTAGAGAGGGAGAAACAAAGACGTTAGAGAGAGGGAGAGATAGAAAGAGGAGAGGGATAGGTAGAGAGGGAGAAACAAAGACGTTAGAGAGAGGGAGAGATAGAAAGAGGTGAGGGACAGGTAGAGAGAGAGGGAGAGATAGAAAGAGGTGAGGGATAGGTAGAGAGAGAGGGAGAGATAGAAAGTGGAGAGGGATAGGTAGAGAGGGAGAAACAAAGACGTTAGAGAGAGATTGAGAGATAGAAAGAGGTGAGGGATAGGTAGAGAGGGAGAAACAAAGACGTTAGAGAGAGATTGAGAGATAGAAAGAGGTGAGGGATAGGTAGAGAGGGAGAAACAAAGACGTTAGAGAGAGATTGAGAGATAGAAAGAGGTGAGGGATAGGGAGAGAGGGAGAAACAAAGACGTTAGAGAGAGGGAGAGATAGAAAGAGGAGAGGGATAGGTAGAGAGGGAGAAACAAAGACGTTAGAGAGAGGGAGAGATAGAAAGAGGTGAGGGACAGGTAGAGAGGGAGAAACAAAGACGTTAGAGAGAGATTGAGAGATAGAAAGAGGTGAGGGATAGGTAGAGAGGGAGAAACAAAGACGTTAGAGAGAGATTGAGAGATAGAAAGAGGTGAGGGATAGGGAGAGAGGGAGAAACAAAGACGTTAGATAGACGGAGAGATAGAAAGAGGTGAGGGATAGGTAGAGAGGGAGGGAGAGATATAAAGAGGTGAGGGATGGTAGAGAGGGAGGGAGAGATAGAAAGAGGTGAGGGATGGTAGAGAGGGAGGGAGAGATAGAAAGAGGAGAGGGATAGGTAGAGAGGGCTAAACAAATACGTTAGAGAGAGGGAGAGATAGAAAGAGGTGAGGGACAGGTAGAGAGGGAGGGAGAGATAGAAAGAGGTGAGGGACAGGTAGAGAGGGAGGGAGAGATAGAAAGAGGTGAGGGACAGGTAGAGAGGGAGAAACAAAGACGTTAGAGAGAGGGAGAGATAGAAAGAGGAGAGGGATAGGTAGAGAGGGAGAAACAAAGACGTTAGAGAGAGGGAGAGATAGAAAGAGGAGAGGGATAGGGAGAGAGGGAGAAACAAAGACGTTAGAGAGAGGGAGAGATAGAAAGAGGAGAGGGATAGGTAGAGAGGGAGGGATAGATAGAAAGAGGAGAGGGATAGGTAGAGAGGGAGAAACAAAGACGTTAGAGAGAGGGAGAGATAGAAAGAGGAGAGGGATAGGTAGAGAGGGAGAAACAAAGACGTTAGAGAGAGGGAGAGATAGAAAGAGGTGAGGGATAGGTAGAGAGGGAGAAACAAAGACGTTAGAGAGAGGGAGAGATAGAAAGAGGTGAGGGATAGGTAGAGAGGGAGAAACAAAGACGTTAGAGAGAGGGAGAGATAGAAAGAGGTGAGGGATAGGTAGAGAGGGAGGGATAGATAGAAAGAGGAGAGGGAGAGATAGAAAGAGGAGAGGGATAGGTAGAGAGGGAGGGAGAGATAGAAAGAGGTGAGGGATAGGTAGAGAGGGAGGGATAGATAGAAAGAGGAGAGGGAGAGATAGAAAGAGGAGAGGGATAGGTAGAGAGGGAGAAACAAAGACATTAGAGAGAGATTGAGAGATAGAAAGAGGTGAGGGATAGGGAGAGAGGGAGAAACAAAGACGTTAGATAGAGGGAGAGATAGAAAGAGGTGAGGGATAGGTAGAGAGGGAGAAACAAAGACGTTAGAGAGAGGGAGAGATAGAAAGAGGTGAGGGATAGGTAGAGAGGGAGAAACAAAGACGTTAGAGAGAGGGAGAGATAGAAAGAGGTGAGGGATAGGTAGAGAGGGAGGGAGAGATAGAAAGAGGTGAGGGATAGGTAGAGAGGGAGAAACAAAGACGTTAGAGAGAGGGAGAGATAGAAAGAGGAGAGGGATAGGTAGAGAGGGAGAAACAAAGACGTTAGATAGAGGGAGAGATAGAAAGAGGTGAGGGATAGGGAGAGAGGGAGGGAGAGATAGAAAGAGGTGAGGGATAGGTAGAGAGGGAGGGAGAGATAGAAAGAGGTGAGGGATAGGTAGAGAGGGAGAAACAAAGACGTTAGAGAGAGGGAGAGATAGAAAGAGGTGAGGGATAGGTAGAGAGGGAGAAACAAAGACGTTAGAGAGAGGGAGAGATAGAAAGAGGAGAGGGATAGGTAGAGAGGGAGAAACAAAGACGTTAGAGAGAGATTGAGAGATAGAAAGAGGTGAGGGATAGGTAGAGAGGGAGAAACAAAGACGTTAGACAGAGGGAGAGATAGAAAGAGGAGAGGGATAGGTAGAGAGGGAGAAACAAAGACGTTAGAGAGAGATTGAGAGATAGGAGAAACAAAGACGTTAGAGAGAGATTGAGAGATAGAAAGAGGTGAGGGATAGGTAGAGAGGGAGAAACAAAGACGTTAGAGAGAGGGAGAGATAGAAAGAGGTGAGGGATAGGTAGAGAGGGAGGGAGAGATAGAAAGAGGTGAGGGATAGGTAGAGAGGGAGAAACAAAGACGTTAGAGAGAGATTGAGAGATAGAAAGAGGTGAGGGATAGGTAGAGAGGGAGAAACAAAGACGTTAGATAGAGGGAGAGATAGAAAGAGGTGAGGGATAGGTAGAGAGGGAGGGAGAGATAGAAAGAGGTGAGGGATAGGTAGAGAGGGAGGGAGAGATAAAAAGAGGTGAGGGATAGGTAGAGAGGGCGAAACAAATACGTTAGAGAGAGGGAGAGATAGAAAGAGGTGAGGGACAGGTAGAGAGGGAGGGAGAGATAGAAAGAGGTGAGGGACAGGTAGAGAGGGAGGGAGAGATAGAAAGAGGTGAGGGACAAGTAGAGAGGGAGAAACAAAGATGTTAGAGAGAGGGAGAGATAGAAAGAGGAGAGGGATAGGGAGAGAGGGAGAAACAAAGACGTTAGAGAGAGGGAGAGATAGAAAGAGGAGAGGGATAGGTAGAGAGGGAGGGAGAGATATAAAGAGGAGAGGGATAGGTAGAGAGGGAGAAACAAAGACATTAGAGAGAGGGAGAGATAGAAAGAGGAGAGGGATAGGTAGAGAGGGAGGGAGAGATAGAAAGAGGAGAGGGATAGGTAGAGAGTGAGAAACAAAGACGTTAGAGAGAGGGAGAGATAGAAAGAGGAGAGGGATAGGTAGAGAGGGAGAAACAAAGACGTTAGAGAGAGGGAGAGATAGAAAGAGGTGAGGGATAGGTAGAGAGGGAGAAACAAAGACGTTAGAGAGAGGGAGAGATAGAAAGAGGTGAGGGATAGGTAGAGAGGGAGAAACAAAGACGTTAGAGAGAGGGAGAGATAGAAAGAGGTGAGGGATAGGTAGAGAGGGAGGGATAGATAGAAAGAGGAGAGGGAGAGATAGAAAGAGGAGAGGGATAGGTAGAGAGGGAGGGAGAGATAGAAAGAGGTGAGGGATAGGTAGAGAGGGAGGGATAGATAGAAAGAGGAGCGGGAGAGATAGAAAGAGGAGAGGGATAGGTAGAGAGGGAGAAACAAAGACGTTAGAGAGAGATTGAGAGATAGAAAGAGGTGAGGGATAGGGAGAGAGGGAGAAACAAAGACGTTAGATAGAGGGAGAGATAGAAAGAGGTGAGGGATAGGTAGAGAGGGAGAAACAAAGACGTTAGAGAGAGGGAGAGATAGAAAGAGGTGAGGGATAGGTAGAGAGGGAGAAACAAAGACGTTAGAGAGAGGGAGAGATAGAAAGAGGTGAGGGATAGGTAGAGAGGGAGGGAGAGATAGAAAGAGGTGAGGGATAGGTAGAGAGGGAGAAACAAAGACGTTAGAGAGAGGGAGAGATAGAAAGAGGAGAGGGATAGGTAGAGAGGGAGAAACAAAGACGTTAGATAGAGGGAGAGATAGAAAGAGGTGAGGGATAGGGAGAGAGGGAGGGAGAGATAGAAAGAGGTGAGGGATAGGTAGAGAGGGAGGGAGAGATAGAAAGAGGTGAGGGATAGGTAGAGAGGGAGAAACAAAGACGTTAGAGAGAGGGAGAGATAGAAAGAGGTGAGGGATAGGTAGAGAGGGAGAAACAAAGACGTTAGAGAGAGGGAGAGATAGAAAGAGGAGAGGGATAGGTAGAGAGGGAGAAACAAAGACGTTAGAGAGAGATTGAGAGATAGAAAGAGGTGAGGGATAGGTAGAGAGGGAGAAACAAAGACGTTAGAGAGAGGGAGAGATAGAAAGAGGAGAGGGATAGGTAGAGAGGGAGAAACAAAGACGTTAGAGAGAGATTGAGAGATAGGAGAAACAAAGACGTTAGAGAGAGATTGAGAGATAGAAAGAGGTGAGGGATAGGTAGAGAGGGAGAAACAAAGACGTTAGAGAGAGGGAGAGATAGAAAGAGGTGAGGGATAGGTAGAGAGGGAGGGAGAGATAGAAAGAGGTGAGGGATAGGTAGAGAGGGAGAAACAAAGACGTTAGAGAGAGATTGAGAGATAGAAAGAGGTGAGGGATAGGTAGAGAGGGAGAAACAAAGACGTTAGATAGAGGGAGAGATAGAAAGAGGTGAGGGATAGGTAGAGAGGGAGGGAGAGATAGAAAGAGGTGAGGGATAGGTAGAGAGGGAGGAGAGATAAAAAGAGGTGAGGGATAGGTAGAGAGGGCGAAACAAATACGTTAGAGAGAGGGAGAGATAGAAAGAGGTGAGGGACAGGTAGAGAGGGAGGGAGAGATAGAAAGAGGTGAGGGACAGGTAGAGAGGGAGGGAGAGATAGAAAGAGGTGAGGGACAAGTAGAGAGGGAGAAACAAAGATGTTAGAGAGAGGGAGAGATAGAAAGAGGAGAGGGATAGGGAGAGAGGTAGAAACAAAGACGTTAGAGAGAGGGAGAGATAGAAAGAGGAGAGGGATAGGTAGAGAGGGAGGGAGAGATATAAAGAGGAGAGGGATAGGTAGAGAGGGAGAAACAAAGACATTAGAGAGAGGGAGAGATAGAAAGAGGAGAGGGATAGGTAGAGAGGGAGGGAGAGATAGAAAGAGGAGAGGGATAGGTAGAGAGTGAGAAACAAAGACGTTAGAGAGAGGGAGAGATAGAAAGAGGAGAGGGATAGGTAGAGAGGGAGAAACAAAGACGTTAGAGAGGGAGAGATAGAAAGAGGTGAGGGATAGGTAGAGAGGGAGAAACAAAGACGTTAGAGAGAGGGAGAGATAGAAAGAGGTGAGGGATAGGTAGAGAGGGAGAAACAAAGACGTTAGAGAGAGGGAGAGATAGAAAGAGGTGAGGGATAGGTAGAGAGGGAGGGATAGATAGAAAGAGGAGAGGGAGAGATAGAAAGAGGAGAGGGATAGGTAGAGAGGGAGGGAGAGATAGAAAGAGGTGAGGGATAGGTAGAGAGGGAGGGATAGATAGAAAGAGGAGCGGGAGAGATAGAAAGAGGAGAGGGATAGGTAGAGAGGGAGAAACAAAGACGTTAGAGAGAGATTGAGAGATAGAAAGAGGTGAGGGATAGGGAGAGAGGGAGAAACAAAGACGTTAGATAGAGGGAGAGATAGAAAGAGGTGAGGGATAGGTAGAGAGGGAGAAACAAAGACGTTAGAGAGAGGGAGAGATAGAAAGAGGTGAGGGATAGGTAGAGAGGGAGAAACAAAGACGTTAGAGAGAGGGAGAGATAGAAAGAGGTGAGGGATAGGTAGAGAGGGGAGGGAGAGATAGAAAGAGGTGAGGGATAGGTAGAGAGGGAGAAACAAAGACGTTAGAGAGAGGGAGAGATAGAAAGAGGAGAGGGATAGGTAGAGAGGGAGAAACAAAGACGTTAGATAGAGGGAGAGATAGAAAGAGGTGAGGGATAGGGAGAGAGGGAGGGAGAGATAGAAAGAGGTGAGGGATAGGTAGAGAGGGAGGGAGAGATAGAAAGAGGTGAGGGATAGGTAGAGAGGGAGAAACAAAGACGTTAGAGAGAGGGAGAGATAGAAAGAGGTGAGGGATAGGTAGAGAGGGAGAAACAAAGACGTTAGAGAGAGGGAGAGATAGAAAGAGGAGAGGGATAGGGAGAGAGGGAGAAACAAAGACGTTAGAGAGAGGGAGAGATAGAAAGAGGAGAGGGATAGGTAGAGAGGGAGGGAGAGATATAAAGAGGAGAGGGATAGGTAGAGAGGGAGAAACAAAGACATTAGAGAGAGGGAGAGATAGAAAGAGGAGAGGGATAGGTAGAGAGGGAGGGAGAGATAGAAAGAGGAGAGGGATAGGTAGAGAGTGAGAAACAAAGACGTTAGAGAGAGGGAGAGATAGAAAGAGGAGAGGGATAGGTAGAGAGGGAGAAACAAAGACGTTAGAGAGAGGGAGAGATAGAAAGAGGTGAGGGATAGGTAGAGAGGGAGAAACAAAGACGTTAGAGAGAGGGAGAGATAGAAAGAGGTGAGGGATAGGTAGAGAGGGAGAAACAAAGACGTTAGAGAGAGGGAGAGATAGAAAGAGGTGAGGGATAGGTAGAGAGGGAGGGATAGATAGAAAGAGAGAGGGAGAGATAGAAAGAGGAGAGGGATAGGTAGAGAGGGAGGGAGAGATAGAAAGAGGTGAGGGATAGGTAGAGAGGGAGGGATAGATAGAAAGAGGAGCGGGAGAGATAGAAAGAGGAGAGGGATAGGTAGAGAGGGAGAAACAAAGACGTTAGAGAGAGATTGAGAGATAGAAAGAGGTGAGGGATAGGGAGAGAGGGAGAAACAAAGACGTTAGATAGAGGGAGAGATAGAAAGAGGTGAGGGATAGGTAGAGAGGGAGGGAGAGATAGAAAGAGGTGAGGGATAGGTAGAGAGGGAGAAACAAAGACGTTAGAGAGAGGGAGAGATAGAAAGAGGAGAGGGATAGGTAGAGAGGGAGAAACAAAGACGTTAGATAGAGGGAGAGATAGAAAGAGGTGAGGGATAGGGAGAGAGGGAGGGAGAGATAGAAAGAGGTGAGGGATAGGTAGAGAGGGAGGGAGAGATAGAAAGAGGTGAGGGATAGGTAGAGAGGGAGAAACAAAGACGTTAGAGAGAGGGAGAGATAGAAAGAGGTGAGGGATAGGTAGAGAGGGAGAAACAAAGACGTTAGAGAGAGGGAGAGATAGAAAGAGGAGAGGGATAGGTAGAGAGGGAGAAACAAAGACGTTAGAGAGAGATTGAGAGATAGAAAGAGGTGAGGGATAGGTAGAGAGGGAGAAACAAAGACGTTAGAGAGAGGGAGAGATAGAAAGAGGAGAGGGATAGGTAGAGAGGGAGAAACAAAGACGTTAGAGAGAGATTGAGAGATAGGAGAAACAAAGACGTTAGAGAGAGATTGAGAGATAGAAAGAGGTGAGGGATAGGTAGAGAGGGAGAAACAAAGACGTTAGAGAGAGGGAGAGATAGAAAGAGGTGAGGGATAGGTAGAGAGGGAGGGAGAGATAGAAAGAGGTGAGGGATAGGTAGAGAGGGAGAAACAAAGACGTTAGAGAGAGATTGAGAGATAGAAAGAGGTGAGGGATAGGTAGAGAGGGAGAAACAAAGACGTTAGATAGAGGGAGAGATAGAAAGAGGTGAGGGATAGGTAGAGAGGGAGGGAGAGATAGAAAGAGGTGAGGGATAGGTAGAGAGGGAGGAGAGATAAAAAGAGGTGAGGGATAGGTAGAGAGGGCGAAACAAATACGTTAGAGAGAGGGAGAGATAGAAAGAGGTGAGGGACAGGTAGAGAGGGAGGGAGAGATAGAAAGAGGTGAGGGACAGGTAGAGAGGGAGGGAGAGATAGAAAGAGGTGAGGGACAGGTAGAGAGGGAGAAACAAAGATGTTAGAGAGAGGGAGATATAGAAAGAGGAGAGGGATAGGGAGAGAGGGAGAAACAAAGACGTTAGAGAGAGGGAGAGATAGAAAGAGGAGAGGGATAGGTAGAGAGGGAGGGAGAGATATAAAGAGGAGAGGGATAGGTAGAGAGGGAGAAACAAAGACATTAGAGAGAGGGAGAGATAGAAAGAGGAGAGGGATAGGTAGAGAGGGAGGGAGAGATAGAAAGAGGAGAGGGATAGGTAGAGAGTGAGAAACAAAGACGTTAGAGAGAGGGAGAGATAGAAAGAGGAGAGGGATAGGTAGAGAGGAGAAACAAAGACGTTAGAGAGAGGGAGAGATAGAAAGAGGTGAGTGATAGGTAGAGAGGGAGAAACAAAGACGTTAGAGAGAGGGAGAGATAGAAAGAGGTGAGTGATAGGTAGAGAGGGAGAAACAAAGACGTTAGAGAGAGGGAGAGATAGAAAGAGGTGAGGGATAGGTAGAGAGGGAGAAACAAAGACGTTAGAGAGAGGGAGAGATAGAAAGAGGTGAGGGATAGGTAGAGAGGGAGGGATAGATAGAAAGAGGAGAGGGAGAGATAGAAAGAGGAGAGGGATAGGTAGAGAGGGAGGGAGAGATAGAAAGAGGTGAGGGATAGGTAGAGAGGGAGGGATAGATAGAAAGAGGAGCGGGAGAGATAGAAAGAGGAGAGGGATAGGTAGAGAGGGAGAAACAAAGACGTTAGAGAGAGATTGAGAGATAGAAAGAGGTGAGGGATAGGGAGAGAGGGAGAAACAAAGACGTTAGATAGAGGGAGAGATAGAAAGAGGTGAGGGATAGGTAGAGAGGGAGAAACAAAGACGTTAGAGAGAGGGAGAGATAGAAAGAGGTGAGGGATAGGTAGAGAGGGAGAAACAAAGACGTTAGAGAGAGGGAGAGATAGAAAGAGGTGAGGGATAGGTAGAGAGGGAGGGAGAGATAGAAAGAGGTGAGGGATAGGTAGAGAGGGAGAAACAAAGACGTTAGAGAGAGGGAGAGATAGAAAGAGGAGAGGGATAGGTAGAGAGGGAGAAACAAAGACGTTAGATAGAGGGAGAGATAGAAAGAGGTGAGGGATAGGGAGAGAGGGAGGGAGAGATAGAAAGAGGTGAGGGATAGGTAGAGAGGGAGGGAGAGATAGAAAGAGGTGAGGGATAGGTAGAGAGGGAGAAACAAAGACGTTAGAGAGAGGGAGAGATAGAAAGAGGTGAGGGATAGGTAGAGAGGGAGAAACAAAGACGTTAGAGAGAGGGAGAGATAGAAAGAGGAGAGGGATAGGTAGAGAGGGAGAAACAAAGACGTTAGAGAGAGATTGAGAGATAGAAAGAGGTGAGGGATAGGTAGAGAGGGAGAAACAAAGACGTTAGAGAGAGGGAGAGATAGAAAGAGGAGAGGGATAGGTAGAGAGGGAGAAACAAAGACGTTAGAGAGAGATTGAGAGATAGAAAGAGGTGAGGGATAGGTAGAGAGGGAGAAACAAAGACGCTAGAGAGAGGGAGAGATAGAAAGAGGTGAGGGATAGGTAGAGAGGGAGGGAGAGATAGAAAGAGGTGAGGGATAGGTAGAGAGGGAGAAACAAAGACGTTAGAGAGAGATTGAGAGATAGAAAGAGGTGAGGGATAGGTAGAGAGGGAGAAACAAAGACGTTAGATAGAGGGAGAGATAGAAAGAGGTGAGGGATAGGTAGAGAGGGAGGGAGAGATAGAAAGAGGTGAGGGATAGGTAGAGAGGGAGGGAGAGATAAAAAGAGGTGAGGGATAGGTAGAGAGGGCGAAACAAATACGTTAGAGAGAGGGAGAGATAGAAAGAGGTGAGGGACAGGTAGAGAGGGAGGGAGAGATAGAGAAAGAGGTGAGGGACAGGTAGAGAGGGAGGGAGAGATAGAAAGAGGTGAGGGACAGGTAGAGAGGGAGAAACAAAGATGTTAGAGAGAGGGAGATATAGAAAGAGGAGAGGGATAGGGAGAGAGGGAGAAACAAAGACGTTAGAGAGAGGGAGAGATAGAAAGAGGAGAGGGATAGGTAGAGAGGGAGGGAGAGATATAAAGAGGAGAGGGATAGGTAGAGAGGGAGAAACAAAGACATTAGAGAGAGGGAGAGATAGAAAGAGGAGAGGGATAGGTAGAGAGGGAGGGAGAGATAGAAAGAGGAGAGGGATAGGTAGAGAGTGAGAAACAAAGACGTTAGAGAGAGGGAGAGATAGAAAGAGGAGAGGGATAGGTAGAGAGGGAGAAACAAAGACGTTAGAGAGAGGGAGAGATAGAAAGAGGTGAGTGATAGGTAGAGAGGGAGAAACAAAGACGTTAGAGAGAGGGAGAGATAGAAAGAGGTGAGTGATAGGTAGAGAGGGAGAAACAAAGACGTTAGAGAGAGGGAGAGATAGAAAGAGGTGAGGGATAGGTAGAGAGGGAGAAACAAAGACGTTAGAGAGAGGGAGAGATAGAAAGAGGTGAGGGATAGGTAGAGAGGGAGGGATAGATAGAAAGAGGAGAGGGAGAGATAGAAAGAGGAGAGGGATAGGTAGAGAGGGAGGGAGAGATAGAAAGAGGTGAGGGATAGGTAGAGAGGGAGGGATAGATAGAAAGAGGAGCGGGAGAGATAGAAAGAGGAGAGGGATAGGTAGAGAGGGAGAAACAAAGACGTTAGAGAGAGATTGAGAGATAGAAAGAGGTGAGGGATAGGGAGAGAGGGAGAAACAAAGACGTTAGATAGAGGGAGAGATAGAAAGAGGTGAGGGATAGGTAGAGAGGGAGAAACAAAGACGTTAGAGAGAGGGAGAGATAGAAAGAGGTGAGGGATAGGTAGAGAGGGAGAAACAAAGACGTTAGAGAGAGGGAGAGATAGATAGAAAGAGGTGAGGGATAGGTAGAGAGGGAGGGAGAGATAGAAAGAGGTGAGGGATAGGTAGAGAGGGAGAAACAAAGACGTTAGAGAGAGGGAGAGATAGAAAGAGGAGAGGGATAGGTAGAGAGGGAGAAACAAAGACGTTAGATAGAGGGAGAGATAGAAAGAGGTGAGGGATAGGGAGAGAGGGAGGGAGAGATAGAAAGAGGTGAGGGATAGGTAGAGAGGGAGGGAGAGATAGAAAGAGGTGAGGGATAGGTAGAGAGGGAGAAACAAAGACGTTAGAGAGAGGGAGAGATAGAAAGAGGTGAGGGATAGGTAGAGAGGGAGAAACAAAGACGTTAGAGAGAGGGAGAGATAGAAAGAGGAGAGGGATAGGTAGAGAGGGAGAAACAAAGACGTTAGAGAGAGATTGAGAGATAGAAAGAGGTGAGGGATAGGTAGAGAGGGAGAAACAAAGACGTTAGAGAGAGGGAGAGATAGAAAGAGGAGAGGGATAGGTAGAGAGGGAGAAACAAAGACGTTAGAGAGAGATTGAGAGATAGAAAGAGGTGAGGGATAGGTAGAGAGGGAGAAACAAAGACGCTAGAGAGAGGGAGAGATAGAAAGAGGTGAGGGATAGGTAGAGAGGGAGGGAGAGATAGAAAGAGGTGAGGGATAGGTAGAGAGGGAGAAACAAAGACGTTAGAGAGAGATTGAGAGATAGAAAGAGGTGAGGGATAGGTAGAGAGGGAGAAACAAAGACGTTAGATAGAGGGAGAGATAGAAAGAGGTGAGGGATAGGTAGAGAGGGAGGGAGAGATAGAAAGAGGTGAGGGATAGGTAGAGAGGGAGGGAGAGATATAAAGAGGTGAGGGATAGGTAGAGAGGGAGAAACAAAGACGTTAGAGAGAGATTGAGAGATAGAAAGAGGTGAGGGATAGGTAGAGAGGGAGAAACAAAGACGTTAGAGAGAGGGAGAGATAGAAAGAGGTGAGGGATAGGTAGAGAGGGAGGGAGAGATAGAAAGAGGTGAGGGATAGGTAGAGAGGGAGAAACAAAGACGTTAGAGAGAGATTGAGAGATAGAAAGAGGTGAGGGATAGGTAGAGAGGGAGAAACAAAGACGTTAGAGAGAGGGAGAGATAGAAAGAGGTGAGGGATAGGTAGAGAGGGAGGGAGAGATAGAAAGAGGTGAGGGATAGGTAGAGAGGGAGAAACAAAGACGTTAGAGAGAGATTGAGAGATAGAAAGAGGTGAGGGATAGGTAGAGAGGGAGAAACAAAGACGTTAGAGAGAGGGAGAGATAGAAAGAGGTGAGGGATAGGTAGAGAGGGAGGGAGAGATAGAAAGAGGTGAGGGATAGGTAGAGAGGGAGGGAGAGATATAAAGAGGTGAGGGAGAGATAGAAAGAGGAGAGGGATAGGTAGAGAGGGAGAAACAAAGACGTTAGATAGAGGGAGAGATAGAAAGAGGTGAGGGATAGGTAGAGAGGGAGGGAGAGATAGAAAGAGGTGAGGGATAGGTAGAGAGGGAGGGAGAGATATAAAGAGGTGAGGGAGAGATAGAAAGAGGAGAGGGATAGGTAGAGAGGGAGAAACAAAGACGTTAGAGAGAGGGAGAGATAGAAAGAGGAGAGGGACAGGTAGAGAGGGAGAAACAAAGACGTTAGAGAGAGGGAGAGATAGAAAGAGGAGAGGGACAGGTAGAGAGGGAGAAACAAAGACGTTAGAGAGAGGGAGAGATAGAAAGAGGTGAGGGATAGGTAGAGAGGGAGGGAGAGATAGAAAGAGGTGAGGGATAGGTAGAGAGGGAGAAACAAAGACATAAGAGAGAGGGAGAGATAGAAAGAGGTGAGGGATAGGTAGAGAGGGAGGGAGAGATAGAAAGAGGTGAGGGATAGGTAGAGAGGGAGGGAGAGATAGAAAGAGGTGAGGGATGGTAGAGAGGGAGGGAGAGATAGAAAGAGGTGAGGGATAGGTAGAGAGGGAGGGAGAGATAGAAAGAGGTGAGGGATGGTAGAGAGGGAGGGAGAGATAGAAAGAGGTGAGGGATAGGTAGAGAGGGAGGGAGAGATAGAAAGAGGTGAGGGATAGGTAGAGAGGGAGGGAGAGATAGAAAGACAGACAGTGTTTGTTTGTTTATTTGGATCCCCATTAGCTTTCGCAGAAGCAGCAGCTACTCTTCCTGGGGTTCCTGTGCTTTTGTGTGTGTGTGTGTGAGAGAGAGAGAGAGAGAGAGAGAGAGAGAGAGAGAGAGAGAGAGAGAGAGCTAGAGAGAGAGAGAAAGCTAGAGAGAGAAAGAGAGAGAGAGTTTATATATTATCTACCTCACTTGCTTTGGCAATGTTAACACATGTTTCCCATGCCAATAAAGCCCTTGAATTGAATTGAATTGAGAGAGAGGGAGAGAGATAGGGAGAGCGAGAGCGAGAGCGAGAGAGAGAGAGAGAGAGAGAGTGAGAGAGAGAGAGAGAGAGAGAGAAAACTAGAGAGTGGATCACAGCAGAGGCTGCTGATAGGACTGATTACGCCTGAATTAATGCCCACTATCCGGACTAATGGTGTGTGACATAGTGTGTGTTTTGTGTGTGTGTGAGTGTGTGTGTGGGACACAGGGGCAGAATGCAATCACAGGTGTGAGGAGTATGTGTCTCAGTGTCATCAGTTAAGATGAGAGAAAGAGCCAGACAAACAGAGGAGACCCACGAGGCACTGTGTCCTGGGATCTGACCCTCTGCTTCATCACTTCCTCTCCAATAACCTTTATTCTGCACTCTCCTCATTCACATGCAGTGTATCCCTCACTCTCCTCCTTTCCTCTAACCTCCCTTTCTCTCTTTACCCCTCCACCTCCCTTTCTCTCTTTACCCCCCCACCTCCCTTTCTCTCTTTACCCCTCCACCTCCCTTTCTCTCTTTACCCCTCCACCTCCCTTTCTCTCTTTACCCCTCCACCTCCCTTTCTCTCTTTACCCCACCTCCCTTCCTCTCTTTACCCCTCACCTCCCTTTCTCTCTTTACCTCACCTCCCTTCCTCCACCTCCCTTCCTCTCTTTACCCCCCACCTCCCTTTCTCTCTTTACCCCTCCACCTCCCTTCCTCTCTTTACCCCCACCTCCCTTTCTCTCTTTACCCCTCCACCTCCCTTTCTTCTCTTTCTTTACCCCCCACCTCCCTTCCTCTATTTACCCCTCACCTCCCCTTTTCTCTTTACCCCCACCTCCCTTCCTCTATTTACCCCCTTACCTCCCATTTTCTCTTTACCCCCCACCTCCCTTTCTCTCTTTACCCCCACCTCCCTTTCTCTCTTTACCCCTCATCTCCCTTTCTCTCTTTACCCCCACCTCCCTTTCTCTCTTTACCCCCCCCACCTCCCTTTCTCTCTTTACCCCCACCTCCCTTTCTCTCTTTACCCCCACCTCCCTTTCTCTCTTTACCCCCACCTCCCTTTCTCTCTTTACCCCCACCTCCCTTTCTCTCTTTACCCCCCACATCCCTTTCACTCTTTACCCCCACCTCCCTTTCTCTCTTTACCCCCACCTCCCTTTCTCTCTTTACCCCTCCACCTCCCTTTCTCTCTTTACCCCTCCGCTTCCCTTTCTCTCTTTACCCCCCACCTCCCTTCCACTATTTACCCCCCACCTCCCTTTCCCTCTTTACCCCCACCTCCCTTTCTCTCTTTACCCCTCCATCTCCCTTTGTCCATATCCCTCTTTACGCCCTACCTCTCCTCTACCTCTTGGTCTCAACTCCTCTCCGTCATGCAAACTCTCTCAACATACTGCCTTGGCACCTTCCAACACCCAATAACTTGTCACCGCTCTCTTCCCCTCTCTTCATTTACAACCCTCTCTGTTCTCCTCTCTCCTCTCTGCCGCTCTCTGCCCCTCTCATGCACTCCCCTCTCTTCCATGCACCCCTCTCTTCCATGCCCCTCTGCCATGCACTCCCCCCCTCCCCTCTTCCATGCACCTCTCTCTCCTCATCTGCCATGCACTCCCCTCTGCCATTCCCTCTTCCATGCCCCTCTCTCTCCCCTCTCTGCCATGCACTGCCCCTCTCTCTCCCCTCTCTGCCATGCACTGCCCCCTCTCTCTCTCTCCCCTCCCTGCACGCCATGCACTGCCATGCCTGCCCCCTCTCTCTCCCCTCTCTGCCATGCACTGCCCCCCTCTCTCCCCTCTCTGACATGCACTGCCCCCCCCTCTCTTCATGCATGCCCCTCTCTCTCCCCTCTCTGCCATGCACTGCCCCCTCTCTCTCCCCTCTCTGCCATGCACTGCCCCCTCTCTCCCCTCTCTGCCATGCACTGCCCCTCTCTCTCCCCTCTCTGCCATGCACTGCCCCCTCTCTCTCCCTCTCTGCCATGCACTGCCCTTCTCTCTCCCCTCTCTGCATGCATGCACTGCCATGCCTGCCCTCTCCCCTCTCTGCCATGCACTGCCCTCTCTCTCCCCTCTCTGACATGCACTGCCCCTCTCTCTCTCCCCTCTCTGACATGCACTGCCCCCTCTCTCTCCCCCTCTCCCCTGCCCCTCTCTCCCCTCTCTGCCATGCACTGCCCCTCCCTCTGCACTCTCCCCTCTCTCTCCCCTCTCTGCCATCATGCACTGCCCACCTCTCTCTCCCCTCTCTGCCATGCACTGCCCCTCTCTCTCCCCTCTCTGACATGCACTGCCCCCTCTCTCTCCCCTCTCTGACATGCACTGCCCCCTCTCTCTCCCCTCTCTGCCATGCACTGCCCCCCTCTCTCTCTCCCCTCTCTCATGCACTCTCTCTCCCCTCTCTGCCATGCACTGCCCCCCTCTCTCCCCTCTCTGCCATGCACTGCCCCCTCTCTCTCCCCTCTCTGCCATGCACTGCCCTCTGCCATCTCCCCCTCTCTGCCATGCTCTCCCTCCATGCACTCTCTCCCCCTCTCTGCCATGCACTGCCCTTCTCTCTCCCCTCTCTGCCATGCACTGCCCCTGCCCCTCTCTCCCCTCTCTGCCATGCTCTCCCCTCCATGCACTGCCCCCCTCTCTCCCTCTCTGCCATGCACTGCCCTCTCTCTCCCCCTCTCTGCCATGCACTGCCCTTCTCTCTCCCCTCTCTGCCATGCTCTGCCCCTCTCTCTCCCCTCTCTGCCATGCACTGCCCTTCTCTCTCCCCTCTCTGCCATGCACTGCCCTTCTCTCTCCCCTCTCTGCCATGCACTGCCCTCTGCCATGCACTGCCCTTCTCTCCCCTCTCCCATGCACTGCCCTTCTCTCTCCCCCTCTCTGCCATGCTCTGCCCCTCTCTCTCCCCTCTCTGCCATGCACTGCCCTGCCATGCACTCTCTCCCCTCTCTGCCATGCTCTGCCCCTCTCTCTCCCCTCTCTGCCATGCACTGCCCTTCTCTCTCCCCTCTCTGCCATGCACTGCCCTTCTCTCTCCCCTCTCTGCCATGCACTGCCCTTCTCTCTCCCCTCTCTGCCATGCACTGCCCTTCTCTCTCCCCTTTCTGCCATGCTCTGCCCCTCTCTCTCCCCTCTCTGCCATGCTCTGCCCTTCTCTCTCCCCTCTCTGCCATGCACTGCCCCTCTCCAGCTGGGCATCAAACCATCACTCTCACCTCTTTCCACACAATCCCCTTTAGCTCGCCTCTTCCCTCTCACCTGCCTCATATCCATTTTTGCTCTCCCCTCTTCTTCTCCTCCAGAGCATCAGGGTCAGGCAGGCAATAGAGACAAGGCATCTGGGAGCTGAGTAATGCAGGAGACATATCTCTGGAGCTGAGTAATGTAGGAGACATATCTCTGGAGCAGAGTAACACAGGAGTCATATCTCTGGAGCAGAGTAACACAGGAGACATATCTCTGGAGCAGAGTAACACAGGAGACATATCTCTGGAGCTGAGTAATGTAGGAGACATATCTCTGGAGCAGAGTAACACAGGAGACACATCTCTGGAGCAGAGTAACACAGGAGACATATCTCTGGAGCAGAGTAAGACAGGAGACATATCTCTGGAGCAGAGTAATGTAGGAGACACATCACTCCAAACACCAGAAGCTCTGATACATTTACACTGACACAGTGTCTGAGCACCAGTTACACTCCACATTATTTGGCTTAATAACGTCGAACAGACCTTCAGAATGTGGAGGAGGTGATGGGCTGGGTAAACACTGTGCTCTGTTGACGTGAGCCTGATGCTCACAGTACGGTCACATTGAAAAAAGGACCAATCCTATTTTCCCTAAGGGGGTTTCCTAAACCTGGTCCTGGGGCCCCCTGGGTGCATGTTTTGTTTTTTGCACTGGCACTACACAGCTGATTCAAATCATCTAAGCTTGACGATGAGTTGGTTATTTGATTCAGCTGTGTAGTGCCAGGGCAACAACCAAAACGTGCACCCAGGGGGCCCCAGGACCGAGTTTGGGAAAACCTGCCTGAAGATAACGACAGCAAATATGAATATCACTGTAACCTTGGAATCAGACTGAAACAAAGCTACCCCCATCCCAGCCAGTCCCATACACAGCATAGATTGCCCAAAGGGTGTGTGTGTGTGTGTGTGTGTGTGTGTGTGTGTGTGTGTGTGTACAGTACGTGTGTGTGTGCACAAATGAAACCCCCATCAACAGAACTGTACACTGAGCCGAGAGGAATAGAGTGTTATTTTTAGCCTTATTAATAATGACTGCAGTAGGTCTGGTCCCTGGGTGCATAACACAATCCAAAAGAGACACACTAACACACACACACTCACGCACGCGCACGCACGCACGCACACACACACACACAGCTGTGTCTTACTATAGTTGTGAGGACTTATTGGGGACCCATAACTGATTCCCATTCCCAATCCAATTTGTACCCCTAACCCTAAACCTTACACCTAACCCTAACCTTACACCTAGCCATTAACCCCTAACCTTACACTTAACCATTAACCCCTAACCTTACACCTAACCATTAACCCCTAACCTTACACCTAACCCTAACCCCTAACCTTACACCTAACCATTAACCCCTAACCTTACACCTAACCATTAACCCCTAACCTTACACCTAACCCTAACCATTAACCCCTAACCTTACACCTAACCCTAACCATTAACCCCTAACCTTACACCTAACCCTAACCATTAACCCCTAACCTTACACCTAACCCTAACCATTAACCCCTAACCTTACACCTAACCATTAACCCCTAACCTTACACCTAACCCTAACCATTAACCCCTAACCTTACACCTAACCCTAACCATTAACCCCTAACCTTACACCTAACCCTAACCATTAACCCCTAACCTTACACCTAACCATTAACCCCTAACCTTAACCCTAAATCTAAAATAGCCTTTTTATAAGTCAGGACTGGCAAAATGTCCTCACTTCTCAGAAGTTTAGTTTGTTTACTATTCTTGTGAGGACTTCACAAGTAAAATAAAACGTGTACACACACACACACACACACACACACACACACACACACACACACAAACACACACACACACACACACACACACACACACACACACACACACACACACACACACACACACACACTCTCTTGGCTGCAATTAGTGTCTGTCTACGCCTGGCATTCCTTCCACTGAGATGTGTACGCTGAAGCCGATCGCTCTGTCAAAACATTTCACCACAGCTGGAGGAGAAGACATAAAGCAACATGACTCTGCAGGCTTCAGCTAGAGCTGAGCAATTAGTGCTATTTGAGGACGGGTCCATCTCAGTTTCAGACATTTTTTAAAACCTTAAATGCACTATGCATTATGTGGGTTGAATGCTGAATAAAAGTCCCATGATTGTAGTGACTGTCCATTACTGCTTATCACTTACTATCTAATCATCATTTATTCACAGTACTTTACTTTTAAAAAATGTTTTCAGTTGTTGTGTATATTACCTTTGTTTTATTTGATGAATTTATTTTATTTTATTTCAAGTCATCATCTCATCTCTATAGAGCTGCTCCCTATGCAGTCTGACAAAATCACTATTTTAATAGTTGTTCAAAGTAAATAAGACATACTTATATGGCTGCTAAATACCAACTATCAATCACTTAGAACATATATGTTCAGGTAGAGAGACATAGTGCCTTCAAAAAGTATTCACACTGCTGGACTTTTTCAACATTTTGTTAACAGTCTGAATTTAAAATGAGATTGGGTGTCACTGACCTACACACAATAACTCATTATGTTATGCTTTTAGACATTTTTACAAATGTATTCAAGCTGAATTGTCTTAAGTCAAAAAGTATTCCACTCCTTTGTTATGGCAAGCCTATATAAGTTCAGGAGTAAAAATGTGCTTAACAAGTCATGTACTCAATAATAGTGTTTAACATGATTTTAGAATGACTACCTCATCTCTGTACCCCACACATACAATTATCTGTCATGTCCCTCAGTCGAGCAGTGAATGTCAAACACAGATTCAAACACAAAGACCAGGGAGGTTTTCCAATGCCTCACAAAGGGCACCTATTGGTAGATGGGTAAAAATAATAAAAGCAGACATTGAACATCCCTTTGATCATGGTGAAGTTATTAATTACACTTTGGATGGTGTATCAATACAACCAGAAACTTTAAAGATAAAGGTGTCCTTCCTAACTCAGTTGCAGGAGAGGAAGGAAACCGCTCAGGGATTTCACCATGATGCCAATGGTGACCACAATTATATCCTCCTGATTCTTGCTTACAAGCTTACAAGCAAAAACGCAAGCAGGAATCAATCACCTCCGTCATTACCTCCCCTATATCTGTCTGGTTCCCCGCTCTTTCCCTGCGTCAGAATGAATTGTCATTTGTCGTTGTTTACCCGAGAGCTGACACTGTTCCTGTTTTGTTACCTGTCTGTTTCTGTATAAATGCTTCTCATCTCCAGTATCCGTCCTTACAGGTAAGTGTCTTCACTGACATTTTCAACCTCTCCCTGACCCAGTCTGTAATACCAACATGTTTCAAGCAGACCACTATAGTCTCTGTGCCCAAGAACATCAAGGTAGAATTCCTAAATGACTACTGCCTCGTAGCACTCATGTCTGTAGCCATTAAGTGCTTTGAATGGCTGTTCATGGCTCACATCAACACCATCATCCCAAAAACTCTACAACCACTACCATTCCCATACTGCCCCAACAGATTCACAGATGACACAATCTCTACTGCACTCCACACTTTCCCAACTTGACAAAAGGAACACCCATACCCAGACTATTTGCCCCCCCTTTATACTGTTGCTACTCACAGTTTATTATCAATGCATAGTCACTTTACCCCTACCTACAGTACATGTACATATTACCTCAAATACCTCGACTAAGCTGTACCCCTGCACATTGACTCTGTATATAGCTTAGTTATTGTTATTTTATCGTGTTACTTTTTTGTACTTTAGTTTATTTTATTAGCAAATATTTTCTTACCTACTTAAAATTACATCTGCATTGTTGGTTATGGATTTGTAAGTAAGCATTTCACGGTAAACTCTACACCTGTTCCATTCGGTGAATGTAACAAATACAATTTTATTCGATTTGACATTAAAACAGTTATAGAGTTTAATGGCTGTGATAGGAGAAAACTAAGGATGGGTCAACAACATTGTAGTTAGTCCACAATACTAACATAACTGAGTGAAAAGAAGGAAGCCTGTGCAGAATATGCATCCTGTTTGCAACAAGGCACGAAAGTAACACTGCAAAAAAATATGTCAAAGCAATTCACTTTTTATCCTGAATTCAAAGTGTTATGTTTGAGGCAAATACAATACAACACATTACTGAGTACCACTCTGCATATTTTCAAGTATAGTGGTGGCTGCATTAAAATCCTAGAGGAAAACCTGGTTCAGTCTGCTTTCCACCAGACAATGGGAGATTAATTCACCTTCCAGTAGGACAAATAACCTTAAACACTGGAGTTTCTTCCCAAGACAACATTGAATGTCCTTGAGTTGCCTAGTTACAGTTTTGACTTAAATCTGCTTGAAAATATATGGCAAAACTTGAAAATGGCTGTCTAGCAATGATCAACAACCAACTTGACAGAGCTTTAAGAATATTGTACAATCCAATTGAGCAAAGCTCTTAGAGACCCAGAAAGACTCACAGCTGTAATCGCTTCCAAAGGTGATTCTAAGATGTATTGAGTCAGGGGTGTGAATACTTATGTAAATTAGATATTTCCTTTGCTAAAATGTCTAAAAACACATTTTCATGTCATTATGGGATAATGTGTATAGATGGGTGATAAAAAAAAATATTGAATCCATTTTGAAATCAGGCTGTAACACAACAAAATGTGAAATTAGTCAAGGGGTATGAATACTTTCTTACAGCACTGAACTGCTCTCTATCCCTCTCAATCACGCATTACTCTGACTCTTCTCTCCCTCTCCGTGTCTGCCCTACACTAACTTAACATAGCAGATGTAAAAGAAACAAACAGATTGGACAAGTAGGCGTGCAGTGGATTATGGTCACTGTAGTTAATTACCACGTTTCCTGCGCTCAACTATGTAGAATATTGGAAACTACAGATCCCTACTACATCACACAGTTCAGTCTGGATCTGATTTATCTCTAGAGAAACTACAACTCCCTACTACATCACACAGTTCAGTCTGGATCTGATTTATCTCTAGAGAAACTACAACTCCCTACTACATCACACAGTTCAGTCTGGATCTGATTTATCTCTAGAGAAACTACAACTCCCTACTACATCACACAGTTCAGTCTGGATCTGATTTATCTCTAGATAAACTACAACTCCCTACTACATCACACAGTTCAGTCTGGATCTGATTTATCTCTAGAGAAACTACAACTCCCTACTACATCACACAGTTCAGTCTGGAAACTACAACTCCCTGATTTCAGTCTCTGATTTATCTCTAGAGAAACTACAACTCCCTACTACATCACACAGTTCAGTCTGGATCTGATTTATCTCTAGATAAACTACAACTCCCTACTACATCACACAGTTCAGTCTGGATCTGATTTATCTCTAGAGAAACTACAACTCCCTACTACATCACACAGTTCAGTCTGGATCTGATTTATCTCTAGAGAAACTACAACTCCCTACTACATCACACAGTTCAGTCTGAATCTGATTCATCTCTAGAGAAACTACAACTTCCTACTACATCACACAGTTCAGTCTGGATCTGATTTTTCTCTAGAGAAACTACAACTCCCTACTACATCACACAGTTCAATCTGGATCTGATTTATCTCTAGAGAAACTACAACTCCCTACTACATCACACAGTTCAGTCTGGATCTGATTTATCTCTAGAGAAACTACAACTCCCTACTACATCACACAGTTCAGTCTGGATCTGATTTATCTCTAGAGAAACTACAACTCCCTACTACATCACACAGTTCAATCTGGATCTGATTTATCTCTAGAGAAACTACAACTCCCTACTACATCACACAGTTCAGTCTGGATCTGATTTATCTCTAGAGAAACTGTGCAATGTGCACATTGAGCTCACAGGAAAAAACTGAATGAAATGGAATTCAAATAATTCAATGAAGTCGGTCAATTAGTTGTTCCAAAAACGAAAAATAACTGACATTTTGTTTGAATTGCTCAGCACTAGCTTCAGCACACGTACAACACACACACACCCGCGCACCCACGTATGCACGCACAGCCACAGACACATGCACACACAGCTACAGTTGCACGTGCACACACAAACACTACACATCATAACCCTAGCTGTCTGCTACAGGAAATATGTCAACCATTCTCCTCTCAACTGTGAGAAGACAGGGGGGACTAGTAAAAGGAGGGAGTGAAGAGTGTACAACCTGAGGATATAGGAGGAACAGCAGCAACACACTGTCAACGTAGATAAACTGTACAGCAGGAAACCACTATGTCAATGCAGATCAACTGTACACTAGCCTCTGTGTCTGTCTGTTCCCTGACTCACTGCAGTAGAAGTAGTGTCTCTCTGCCCGGTAGCAGTACCACAAGCCTCCCCCTCACACTTACTGTGAAGCTCTGATGCTTGAAGTTACACTAGCAGCTCTCTGGACACCCAATCAGAAGAATTATTCCAGAGTTTTCATTCTCAGCATGTTTTAGTGTATAATTGGTGTCAATGTAGAGCAATAGCAGCATTTTAAAATCTGTTTTACAGGGAGCCAATGAGAAGAGCTGTTAGTGAGCTCTGTGTGTTTCAACACAATGTATGGTTACAACACACTAACACAGACAAGACACAACTTAGAACTCTGCAGTTTGCACTGAACAATAGTTTTCTGCGAGTTAACAAGCCTGTAATGGGAGTTGTCCACATGATCTGTTCTCAACGTGTGGGCATAGAGTATTTTACAGCTCATTCACTGCCATGACAGGTCTAAAAATCATTTACACAATATTTCCTGGGGCCACACATATGTAAAATGTATGCATGTAAGTCGCTTTGGATAAACGCATCTGCTAAATGGCATACAGTACATTCAGAAAGTATTCAGACCCCTTCCCCTTTTCCACAATTTGTTACATTACATCCTTATTCTAAAAGGGATCAATCTACACACAAAATGGATCAATCTACACACAAAATGGATCAATCTACACACAATACCCCATAATGACAAATCGAAAACTGGTTTTTAGAATCACATTTTTAACTTAAAAATATTAACAGAAATACCTTATTTACATAAGTATTCAGACCCTTTGTTTGAGACTTGAAATTAAGCTCTGGTGCATCCTGTTTCCATTGATCATCCTTGAGATGTTTCTCCAACTTGATCGGAGTCCACCTGTGGTACATTCAATTGATTGGACATGATTTGGAAAGGCACATACCTGTCTATATAAGGTTCCACAGTTGACAGTGCATGTCAGAGAAAAACCAAGCCATGACGTTGAAGGAATTGTCCATAGAGCTCCGAGACAGGATTGTGTCGAGGGACAGATCTAGGGAAGGGTACCAAAACATTTCTGCAGCATTGAAGGTCCCCAAGAACACAGTGGCCTCCATCATTCTTAAATGGAAGAAGTTTGGAACCACCAATACTCTTCCTAGAATTAATGGGAATTAATGGGAATTGATGTAAAATATATCACTAGCCACTTTAAACAATGCTCCCTAATATAATGTTTACATACCCTACATTATTTATCTCATATGTATACGTATATACTGTACTCTATATCATCTACTGCATCTTTATGTAATACATGTATCACTAGCCACTTTAAACTATGCCACTTTGTTTACATACTCATCTCATATGT